>NW_009704314.1:0-2629 GCF_000703405.1 Apaloderma vittatum
ACGAGGGCGTCCGATGATCCGGTCCTGTGGATGAAAACTCACAGTTTTCATTAGCTTTATTCTGGAGGTCTGGCTTAATAGACTTTAGTGGACACCACTTAACTGTGCTATCTTTTTTAACAGCAGCATACCCCTGTCCCGTCAGGACTAATTTCTACCCTTGTTCCCATTCTCCCAGCTCATTTTTAATTACAACTGATGGGCCTTCTTCTAGCGCTCGAGCGGCCCAGTGTTTTTGCGTAGGGCTGTCTGTTTCCTCTCCCCTGGGGAACTGGTTTAACGCTAACAAAGCAGTTACTAGCAGACGTGTTTGGTCTTTCGGAGGAACGGCGGTGGTGAAACCTTCTGTTTTTGCCAGTACTTCTATTTTAGATTTCAGGGGTTGATTTGCTCGTTCGACTATGGCCTGACCTGTGCTATTATATGGGATGCCATGTGTCAGGGTGTTGCCCCATTTTGAGACAAATGTTTGGACCTAGCAATGAATATACTCTACTGAGTAATAAATACCTTGATGGAAATGCTAACAGATCTACCTCAGATGGATGCCCCAAAATGGCAGTGACCACCAGTACTTCAAAAGCTATTAATCTTTCAAAAGATGGAGCAGATTCTGAAAACCCTTCCAGTGTGTACTCCTCAAAAACTCTTGGTCCTAATCCTGGTCTCATTCTTCAAGCTTTGACTCTTTCAAATGCTAGTGATGGATTTAATGTGGAGCAGCTAGAAATGCCTGGTGATTCATTTTTAAAGCACGCCATCACCACATACTTGTTTTGCACTTACCCTGATGCTTATGAGGGACGAGTGTCATATATGAAAAGCAAAAAAGTCAGCAACTGTAACTTGTATCGCCTTGGAAAGAAGAAAGGACTGCCCAGTCGCATGGCAGTGCCCATCCTTGTGGATTTAATGTGGAGCAGCTAGAAATGCCTGGTGATTCATTTTTAAAGCACGCCATCACCACATACTTGTTTTGCACTTACCCTGATGCTTATGAGGGACGAGTGTCATATATGAAAAGCAAAAAAGTCAGCAACTGTAACTTGTATCGCCTTGGAAAGAAGAAAGGACTGCCCAGTCGCATGGCAGTGCCCATCCTTGATCCCCCGGTGAATTGGCCTCCTCCTGGCTACGTAGTCAACCAAGACAAGAGCAACACTGATAAGTGGGAGAAAGATGAAACGACAAAAGAGAACCTGTTGGCCAATGGCAAACCTGACGATCATGACGATGATGAAGAAGATGAAGACCTGATGTGGAGGCCACCCAAGGAAGAAACAGACCTTGAAGATGACCTTCTGGAGTATGATCAGGAGCACATCAAATTCACTGACAATATGTCAATGGGATCAGGGGCTTCTGTGAAGAAACCTCTCTCTCACACTCTGCAACCACCGACCCAAACCACGAATGGAAAGCACCCAAAAAGTCATCCCCGGGTAATGCTCAGCCCTCATCAGACTTTGATGATCATGACCACAGCTCCTGGGATGCTACGCGCCACTTGGATCCCAGCAAGGCCGTCGAAGAGGATGACCCCGTAGTGGGCCTCTGGAACCCGCCAGAAGAGAACTGTGGCGTTGATGCAGTTATGACTGTTGACGTGGATGACTGATATGGTAGCCTTTCGGGAGAAGAGTGCTTCTTCAGCCGCTGCAGGCTGGAGCGGTGTAGTGGATGGTCTGCTCCAGTTACTTGAGCCAGCTGCCTCTCACAGTTATCTAAAAAAGCTAAAAACCACCCACCCCTGCCCCATCAAAGATTAGTCTGCACGTTTGTTTTATATCAAACGGAAGCATGTCATCCCCTCCAAAAAGACCGTCTATGAGAGTGGATACCATAGCGGAATTAAGCCCTTTAATAAATCCTTAGGATTTATTGGTGAATAGACTCTTTGCCCCCCATCCGTTACTCGGACCGGGAATGCTAGCAGGGCTGGTGAGATTAATTCGCCGCACGCAGCTTTTATTGTTTTCCAGTCCATGTGAGAAGCTTCTCCCCCCATCCGTTACTCGGACCGGGAATGCTAGCAGGGCTGGTGAGATTAATTCGCCGCACGCAGCTTTTATTGTTTTCCAGTCCATGTGAGAAGCTTCTTGTGATTTCTTTTTATTTCGGGTGGGGATATTGTGGCTTTTAGCTGCACTTCCTTTCCTTTCATCCTCCTCTGAGTTTGAATCAGTTGCGGCTCGCTCGTCCCAGCTGTTATCTGACCTGGAGCCGGAACTCGACTGGCTAGCTACTTCCGGGCTCCGGTGCTTTTTTGTTGGACTCTGGCCCCGCCTACGCCCACCTTCCCTGTGGGCGGGCCGTTCCCTCCCCCTTGGCTCACCCCACCGCCTTCCCTGCAGGAGGGCCGTTCCCTCCCCCTTGGCTCACTCTGCCCTCTTGGCTCACCCCGCCTTCTTCTTGGCGAAGTGCTTGCCTTATAATGGCCTGTTTTTAAATAAACATTTTGATTGGCTCTCCGCCCCCCCGCTCGCGCTCCGGAGGGCCGTTCCCTCCCCCTTGGCTCACTCTGCCCTCTTGGCTCACCCCGCCTTCTTCTTGGCGAAGTGCTTGCCTTATAATGGCCTGTTTTTAAATAAACATTTTGATTGGCTCTCCGCCCCCCCGCTCGCGCTCC
>NW_009704315.1:0-998 GCF_000703405.1 Apaloderma vittatum
AGGAAAGCTCCGTGAGCGAGATGACCTAAAGTTGTGATATGTCGATGCGAGGTGGCCCTGGGGCTGCCCGGTAAAGACACGTTTGCAAGACCCAGTGACAAGAAGTTGCTATTGAAAGAATTGATCGCATATGTCCAAGCTGGCAGGCTTCGCGGGCAAGAAAGTGCAGGACTTCAAAGCAGGCTGCGATGGAGCTGAACTGCATACACGGCCCAGGAGAACAGCGTGAAAGAACTGCCCAGTAACCTCTGAGAAAAGATTCTTCTTTGAGCTTGCGACGCGGTGGAAGAGGCGCCCAACTGGCACGCTGCCTGTGAGAACTGCTGTTCCCGATGCCTGCTGTGCTCTGTGAGCTCCGAAGAGCAACAATGACCTCAAGACTCGAGGGACAGGGACAAACACAGAAGATGCACACGACACACTGAGCCGACAACACAGGCTGGAACTGCCCTGCCTGGGACGTGCTAACATCCATCAGAGGACAAACCCACTCCCTCTGTCGGACCCCGCCTGAGGAGGCTGAGCCTCCAAAGCCCTCTATCCTATGCTAACACCACAACCCCTTCTCACAACCACCAACCCTGCCCCCGCCCCCTCGAGACACTTCCCCACAACTTAACTCCACAAGGCAGATATCCAAATCCACCCTCGACACAAGCGGCGCTTCAGATCGCCTGGACCGTCCTGCCATCGCCACCATCCTTGTCTTCCTCTGCAAAGAAAAAAACCCCCACACAGTGCCAGCTCTAAAGCACCGGGCTGGCCAACGGCAGCCTCTGCCACCACACGCCCCTCAAAAGGGCTCCAGCCTGGCCGCTCACCTGCTTGATCTGGAGGCAGCCACCATTGCTGCAGGGGCACCTAAGACACAGAGACAAAACATGGTTGGAGCCCATCTGAAACGTCACCATCCCCAGTCTCCTCCTTGTCACTGGGTCTTGCAAAAGTGTCTTTACCAGGCTGCCTCGTGTCGACGTATCGCCACTCTAGGTCATGTC
>NW_009704316.1:0-33325 GCF_000703405.1 Apaloderma vittatum
TAATAATAATAATAATAATAATTCTATTAAAAACCAACAGTTCAGTGTCAATTGTGCCTGTCATTTCCCTCTGCCATCTTTCTCTCCTATATCCCATCTTCGTGTTGCTGAGCTTTCTTCAATGTATTTTTTGATTAAATCTTAATTTTCATCTTTTTTAAAGATTTAACAGTTAGATTTGGAGTCGTTACAGACTCTCTAAATGAGTGCCTTCCAACTCAAGATTCAGTTGCTTTTCTTTGTTGTGCTTTTTCTAGCTACTGCCAGATTTTATAGATGTAAATCATAGTGGCAGTACAGTGGTAAGAAGCTCTAACTGCACTCAGAAAAGTGCTCCAGAGCATGTTAAAGTAATTGGATGGATGGCTGACAGAACCCCATGTGAAAACGTCCCTCTTCCAGAGAATATGTACAGTTCTTTGTAATGTAATCATGCTTCCTAAAACTCATTGTGTCATTTCTGCTAAGCTTTTCTGAGTATTTCCTGATTGGAAATGAAGAGACGAGGCCATTGTGTTTTGCCTATATTAACTATTTTTGTTGAGGAAAAAGCTGTGGGTTACCAGTTTTGAAAATGAAAATTCTGTTCAGCTGAAAACATCTTTAAATCTATACTTAAAAAATAGCTTTTTTAAAAATATGATACGGTAAGCCTATAAATCAAAATAATAACACCTCTCGGGCTCCTAGAACATCTTAAATTAGGAAGGGCACGTGAAGTTGGTAGTTGCTTCATGGAAGCATTCCTGTGCCACAACAAGGTTTTGGGAGAAGTTGATTAATTAGTTTGAAGGCAGTTTCTTATGTGTTGAGGTGAGTATTGACGGTTGAGGTCAATGCCGGCAGGAGCAGTGAGTTTCAGGTTTGGTAACCTGTGGACATACCTAGAATGTTCTCTTGGATAAGAGACCAATGTCCCGTTTATTTCCATTCTGCCAGAGTGTTTTTGAGAGAGCTCCACCCCACCCCTGCCTTTTTTTTTTCCCAGATACTAACATTGTTATGATTGATTTATCAGAATTTTGTCAGGGATGCTGCCCTCGTGCTTATGTGTCTCTTCTCTAGACTGCTCATTCAGTACAACTGGCCTTACTGTACACTTTTTTCCAGGTGCCTTTCTCTCATAATTGCCTGTAAAGTCTGTCAGCAGGCACCGCAGGACAGTGGTTCCTTGGGAATTGAAGGAACCCTGTGTCACGGTCAGTGCCTGCAGTTCGTCCTTGGTTTGGGTTGGCTCAGAGTTCTGGTTCGTAACTTCGTCTTGAGCTTTTGATCTTGTGCTGCTCAGCCGCTGTATCTGATCGAGCGCGTCAGGCTTTGAGTCCTGTGTCGACAGCTCCACATGAAATCTCTTGCTTACACCCCATGTGGGCATTCCGGGAAGCCACACGATTTGCTGTTGCCTCTTGAAGAGCAGTTAAACCACAGTTCTTCAGTGACATTTGTGCAGACCTCTTGTTATTCTAACACACTCTTTTCACAGGTTTGTATTCTGTGTTCTTCTTAGACTACTGAACTCCTTCATCAAAAGTTAAGAAGCAAACCACATCCACTTGTTTTTCATATCATGCACAGAAGCACTCAGAAAGACGGGGCATACCTTGTATTTAGCCTACTCTTTTTGTGTTTTTCATCTTAAAATACCAAGCTGTCTTTCGCACAGCTGTTCTGACGTATCAACTGACAAAACCTGTCTTTTTCATTATTTCTGTTGCTGTCTTACAATCTTTTGAGTCTTGAAAAGCAGATTTTTTGGGTGCATTTTTTAAGACCGAGTTCTTCCATTCCAGTCAGGAGTTGACTAGTGTGGATTTGTCAAGTGAAAACACTACCTTGTCATTTCCATCCTGTTTGAGGTAGTGATGGTGTTATGATTTAAGGGCATATAGTGTAAATGCTTGTAACTGGAGAAGCATACAGATTTGAACTATCAGTAGTTTTCCTTGTTTAGGGACTTTATTTTTTTTTTCCATCAATAGCTTGTACTTGCTGAAAAAGCTTGGTTCAAGTGCCGTGAAGTTAAAAGGATCCAATGTTCTATTTAAAGTTGCTTTCATTACAAGCTCTCTCTTTTTTTCTTTTTTTCTTTTTTTTTTTTTTAACCTTGCAACACTTTATCTTCCACATCAGAATGACTTTTAACTTTCATAGCTCTCCAGCTCACCTGTGTTGGATTTGTGGATCTAACAAAGAAGTGACACCCCGTGGAACAGAGGGACTGCCGAGGATGGGCTTTCAGCTGTTTGCACTCCCTTCCTTTTCCTGGGCTTTGTGTGGAGTTAACCAAAGAGAACAGGTTGTTTATGTTTGTTGTGACACACTACTGATTTGTCACAGATGGTGAGAGATCTGCAGATTTTGTGGATTTAGACAGTTTAGAAACAGCATCTCTTCACATGCTGTCAGTTAGTTAAGAGTATTACATTTAGGTCACTCAATCCATTATTAAAATTCAAAAGATAAATGCCTTTAGACTTTTCTTAAATCCCTACCTGCAAGGAAAGTCACTTCTTTTTAAATTTTTTTTCTTTCAATTGCTCTTCATCTCGTCTTTACCAGAAATGAAGGATATGTGGAGAGGTCCATGGAACAAAACCACACCACTCAGTAATGTGTAATTAAAAACTTGGTAACTTGGCAGGGTTGATCTTGCAGGTAGATAACGGCTCCTGTTCTAGAAAACACAAACATGTACGCACGCATTACAGGACCACATCCAGTTCCCACCAGCATGACGCGGATCTGGGGAACAAGATGCTTTGAGTGGTCGACGTGTGCGTGGTTCCTCCTCAGGCTCTGTCTCCTCGATGGTGTCAGATGTGTGTGGTGCCCATCTCCTCTCGGGAGGGGTAATTAGTTATTTTTCCTGTGTTAACTTGTCCCCAAGCTGCCAGTGGCTGTGCCAGCCCTGTAACCCTGGGTCAGCCACCTTCTGACTCTTAGACAAAGTTTCTTTTGCTGTTAAATTCATTTTACTTCCTTGCTGTGGTCAGCTTGAGCTGTCAGTCTTACCTGCTTCAGGAGTGAGATAATTCTTTTTTTTATCAGGAAGATGTTAGAGAAATAAACCAGCTGGATTTTGGGCCAGGGCTTTCAGACCATTGTATTCTAGGAATCAAAAGACGATGCATCAGCATAAAATACACCTCTTAGCCCTGCAGGACTTGCTGGAGGAGAGGACATCTTCAAAAACCTCAGAAGATTAGTAGTAGTCTTAACTCATTCCTACTTGGTTTTTGAAGAAACCCTGAAATGAGGACTGAAAATGTCACTGCTTTTATTCTGCATTCTCAGCCTGAATGTAGAAGGCCCCTCTTCGTCCTCTTGGCATATCTCTGCTCAGGAGAACAATACAGGTTCGTTAGGGTCTCCATCCCCAGGGGCTGCTGTAGGGAACAGAAAGTGGGCAAAGGTGTTAGTTTGGGAGCATTGAAAGGGCAAGCAGACCCAGAGATACCCTCTTTGACCTGCATACGTTGAACAACATGGTTATTTTCTGAGTAAGAGCAGTGACACACTTTTCCCGTGCAGCTTTAAGGTGCAAAGGAGGGTGGCTGTGACAGGAATTTGGACTGAATGATTTGGGGGAACTGAACCTTGTATTTCAAGGCAGATACGTATCATTAAGCAAATTAATGTTCCTGCTACAACTGATGACAAAGAACTCTGCTTTCGAAGGATGATGCTAGCAATTATGCCAAGTAAAGCTCAAATTACTAATACCATGCAGCGTATATCGGTATGATATTTTCAGAGTGATGCCTTGTAGCTTTTGCAAAACTCAAAGTATTAATTCTGTTTTCACTCTAGTACCACAGGCTTTAAGGGTGAGACTTCCCTGACTTCGTGTGAGAATCAGTTCTGGATAGATAATTTGTGGTAACTTATTCATTGAATTTGGCCTCTTTGATTTGTTCAAATGTTGGGTGTTTTTTCAGTTACTTCTGTTTCTGTGCTATTATCCCTGGTTGAGATTTGTGTGGGGTTTGTTTATTTGTTTTTTTCTGCCACCCTTTTGAAATACAGGGAGTTTTGGTCCCCGTTGAGTTTTCGAGTATTTTTGGGGGTGAGTTCATTTGTTTGTTTGGGGGTTTTTTATATATCTTTGGAGAACCAAGTCTTATTGCTCTTTCAGTATAGCTCTTGATACCTCACACGTTACTGAGTGAATGACCGTCGTGTTCGGAGACAACTTGAAACATTTATGACAGCCCCTAGTCTTAAACCAAACAAGAAAAGTTGCAAATATTTCTGTATGACACCCGTAAATGTTGTTAAAGCAACAAGATAGTTGTTGCAACAACCAACCAAGGTATAATTTTTAGTAAGACTGTAGAATCCTTGTCCTTTGAGCAGGTCGTGTGCTCTGCCATGACCCTCTCGTAGCCTCCACTGGGCTTTCCCAGTACACTCCTCTTGAGCTGACACGTTACTCCAGGCATGGCCTTGCTGGAGCACAGTCCCTCAGTCTGCCGGCCAGACGGGCTGCTGTGAAGAAATGGAAAATCACCTTTAATCTACTTAAGTCAGGTTTAAGCAATTTCTACTTTCAGTTGACTCTTCGGCAGGCCTTTCCTGACTTATGGTGCAAATACATCTTACTCTACATTGTATTAATATATCATTACTTGAGGGAGTATTTAATATTCTGTGTATGCCTGTTTAGTCGCTCAATCTGCGGGAGCAGAGGTTTACTCTGCCAGGGTGAGAAGTGCTGGTCTGGAGGGGTGGATGTCCCCCTCGCCCTGCAGCCTGCCTGCTCCCGGCGGGCAGCCGGCCTTCCAGCAGGCTAATGAGTATGGGAACACTTAATACATGTATTAAGAAGATCTTTTTTGTTTTCCTTTCAGATATTTCCATTTGACTGTGATAGTTGTGTGTAAGCTCTAGTTATAGCACCTTCCCAGGGCAGAGTGTGAAAGGTGTGATGGCGTGTCCCCGTCCGCAGGGCCCGTCCGTCTGCCCGTGCACAGCTGGGACGTTGCTTTGCGCTAGAATTGACCTGATCCCTTGGACACGAATGTCACTGCTGGGCCTGGTTCAGGGCTGTCGGCAGCTAAGGAAAAGGTCTCTGGTGTTTTGTTTCTAGGGGTTTTTTTGGTTTTGTTTTAGGGTGCGGCTTTTGTTTTTGCTTTTTTTTTCCTTATCACTTTGTACCTGCAAATCTTAACACACTGTAAACCTCTACAAGGACACACAAATAAGCAGAGCTGTTCTTGTTGGTTTATGGTTGACAAAACTTAAAAATAATCCTTTTTTTCAGAGGAAAGAAGGTCATGCTAATTCACTCCAGGGTTGAAGATAAAATTGGTTAACACGACTCTTCACAGGGAAGAATAATAGCACTGAAGAAAATAACCTTCTTAAAGGATTTGTATCGTGAGAGCAGGGCTGAGGCTTCTCTGCTGTCTTTTATAGTCTCTGTGTTTGTGGACTAAATCTTCATCCGGTGTCACTTGAGGCCTGGGAGCTGTGGGAGGGCACTGGGAAGGGGTGCGCAGTGGGATGTGCCTGACTGCTCCCAGGGACACGGGTTTCAATCCCAAGTGCTTCACGTTCTTCTCTCTCGAGAACAGCTCTGCCGTCTGCTCCAGCAGCCTTTGCCTCTGCAGAGGCTCTCACCTTTCAGCAGGTGGAGGATTACCTCTGTGTTAAAGAACAAAATGGCAAGTACTTTTGCAGATGAAAGGAATTGCTAGATTAAAAAGGGAAGAGTTCTCTGTCTTAGGAAAATATGTTAGGAAAGTATTAAATTACAGGAGCCTCTAATAGAAATGAAGAAGCTGGCAGAGTAGAAAGATAAACCAGGAGATGTTTACATGGTTTTAGTGGCTGAGAAATTTGAGAACAGATTGTGCTTTTCAATACTGCCAGGATGTGATTTACAGATATTCTGGTCTAGATGTGTAATGGAAAATTTGTTTTAAGTGCTGGAGCATCACTGTGGTGAAGAACTGCTGTACTTCCCACTGGAGAAAAGGTCAGGTAAGTGATGTTTGACTCTTGGGGAGAGGGCTTCATCATTCTTTTGTTTGGCCAGAAAATTGGGGAGGTGAATACTTTTTGTTCAGGCTTAAGTGCAACATAATCGTAGCTAAATTTATTCTAGGACCCAAAATAGCCCAGAACTGTAAGTGGCGATGTATTATGCTGTGCAGATACACTTTACCCCCCTTATAGATCCTGCAGTCGCCTGATAGACGCCTCTGCTTCCACTGTGTGAAGTCATCTGCTCCCGTAGGGTGGTCATCTTCCTGGTTTTCAAGAGATACGTGGCCACCAGAAGTACTCCCTTAAGAGACACAAGCCACCTTCTCACCATAATGCCTTCTGGGGAAGCATTTGGACTTCTTTCAGGTCCTTATAACACAACTGTTATGCATTGCTGGGGGTTTGAATGCTGTCTGAGCTCATTATTCCGTTACCATCACAGGGACTAAATTCTTTTCCCTGTTTCTCCTGCAGGGCTCCTCTCAAGGTAGTAAATAGAAGAGATCTTCGCTGTAGTGGAGTGGTCTCTGGTCGGAGCTTTGGGAAGAGATTCTTTCCAAGCAATCAAAAAAAACAAGATGTGCCTCTACCTCTCTTGGATAGTGTTTTCTCTGCTAGCATATGTCTTACTGGGACCTCTCAGTGGCCCTCCAGCTAGAAAGATAAATTCCAAGGTCTAAGCATGTTCAAATGGAAGTTCTACGGAAGCCAGTCATCCAACTTCACGTATTTGCCTCAAATTTCCAGGGGTTTTTTAGGTCTCTTCTGAATTGATTTGTTGCTGCTGTGAATTTTTTCAGCCTGGACAATATGACTTTATTTCCCCCCCTCCTTTTGTGGTTGCCTGACTAAGCAGTAGGTAGATGACTTCGCAGCTTGGTGATGGGGAGCACCCACCCATTACCTTGGCCCTGACGGTAGCGTATCGAAGCAGCAGGCACTGTGAAGTGGATACCAGTAAAGCATAAAAGCAGTGACGTGAGAAACCACATCGCTACTGCAACGTTAGATGATGACATAAGATATACAGGTCTATAGTTTCACTAATGGTAGTTAACTTAATCAGTTCTTTTCAGCTTTCGTTATGGCAACCTATCCAGTGTCCTTGGCTCTTTTACTGCCTTACTTCAACCTTTTTTCTCCTAAAATTGTTACAGTTACTTAACTCATTAGACACTGGCACAATTAATTTACAAATGTGGTTTTTGGCATAGTGAAAGAAAAAGAACCACAATTTTTTTGTTTAAAATTTGAATAGTTTTAGACTGGAATTTATTTGACTTTGCATTCAGCTGGTGTCAGGACCTACGTAATGCTGACTCCTGCACCAAGTAGGACTAATCAGCGTAATTTAAAAAAGGAGTTTAGGATCAATTAAATCGGATATGCTCTCCATGAATGCTTCTGTCTACACCCTCTCTGTGGTAGTCAAAGTCTCCTTGGGGCTCTAGATGGATTTGTGTTAAGCCAGGTTAGAACTCTGCAGGCACTTTTTCCAGTCAGCGAGGCATCGTTAGAGCAATAAAAAGAAATGTTAGAGGAAGTGGGAGCAAACCCCTCTTCTTCCATGAGGGAAGGATCATAAGACTTTGGATGACTACGTTTTCTTTGCCTCCTTCAGGGACCTGGATCTGTAAGGCCGATTTAGGTTTACAGCATCTCTTGGAGCTGGGCTGGTGGCTCAACACCCATGTGCTCCCTGGGGCAGCACCGAGGAGGGGATCTGGACTGAGGAGCCATGGAGGAGAGAGCACAGTTGGACAGATGGACCAGGAGTGGCTGGTGGGCCATGGCAGCATGAGAATGAGTGTCCTCTTCATCAGGGGAAACAGGCCTAGGAGAACCTCTGCTGTGCCCAAGAGAGGACGGCTGCCCGTGGGTCGTTGCTTCGGGAACAGATGGAGGGTTTTCAAACTGCTGCTTATTGCCTTCCTTGAAATGACATGAGAGACAGTGGTAGTGCTCTAGGAAGGGCATATCTTGAAAGCTTTCTGTATAGATGAATTCTTACCACCCCATTACATCAAATTCAGAGAGGGAGAGGCTCCTGCTTACCTTGTTTTAAGAGATGCCATTTGTTAAGGAGGACCGTTGCTTGCAGTGGGACATAAAAGGTTCTGCGTGCTCTGGGTGCAGCAGAGGTGGAGGAGGTACCGGAAGCAGTGTTTGGGGGTTGGACTTCTCCTGAGAAGAGTTTCGTGGGCTGTCTTGGTGGGACCACGAGTCTGGTGCTGCCCTGTCTTACATGGATAGAGGGTTTCTGTGTGGGAACTGCTAGTGTGGATGTCTGGAGACTCTGCAGGGGGAGGGTCGGGTACTTGCTCAGCAGGTGATGTTGGCTGCTCGATACAATCCCAAGTGGAATTTTAGCAAAATCTGGATCCTCTGTCGCTGCAACTGCGCGACAGAAGGCTGAGCTGTGGGAACTGCCGAGCAGGTGTCTGACTTACAGACGTCTTCTCGGGTGCCAGCATAGTGTCTTGGCTGTCGGAGGAGTTTGCTGGAATCGTTACAGTATCTTGCAGTATTGGTGAAGTCTGATTCTCTGCAAGCCCCTCGCCTAAATTGTCATTTCCTAATTATCTCTTCCAGTGCTTTACAAAAGATCACTTTCTACAACTTTTAAAAGTTTACATGCAAATTAAAATCAGTCTTTTCTCTTGAGCAAGCACTGCTTATGTACACCTGAATAACACAGTGTCTCGCAGCTGAGCAGAAAACACTCCATTTTATTTCACAACATTCAGGCACATCTGTACAAAAGCAGCATCATGCAATGGTACTGAGTGCTCTCCTTAGACAGGAGATGCTACAGCCTCTTGCCAGAGGCTTCCCAACTTCTGGGAGCCCACCTAGCCCAGAGGCAGTGATGTGGGAGAGCTGCACCACCTCAGGACAGGTGGACAAGGAGCAGGGGGTTAGAGCAAAGGGGCAGTAGCAGTGCAATTGGTTTGGTTCATTAAGGAGCCTTTGGTCTCCTTTTTGCTATTTTTCTGCAGCACAGTGGAGCTCTCTGTTGTTCTTGCATCCACAAATGAAGGTGAGAAGCGCTGTGGGTTATCGAGGGTATCGACCTAAAAACGCAACATGATGTGAAGTGTGACATCGTGGGGTGAACTGTGGGCTGGGCTCTATGGATGCATTCTCTTGTGTTTGGGGGCTGGACCTGGAAGTGGAGAAGGGATGGGAACCAAATGAGATGCAGGTTAGGGGGAAAAAAAAATGCAAGAGTGAGTGAAAACAGGACATTTTTTAATACCAGTGAAGCTGGTTATCTGGCAGTTATGTGGACTTGTGCATGTCCCAGGAAGAGAAGCCATTAAGGAAAATGGACCTGCCAGCAAGTAGAGAGACGTGTGATTGAGCAGGAAACTGCTGGTGCTGCTCTATAAAATCTGGGCTTTGAAGAAAACTTTAGTGTTGGGTGGAAAATCTTAAGTCACTGAACTGGAAGAGGAAGTCACAGAGATTTGCAAAAGGCAGAACGATCTGAAGAAAGCTGATCACAGATGCTGAGACAGCAAAGCCCTGCTCAGGTAGGTGAAGGCAAGAAAGGCAGCTCCTGCCCGTATGAGAACAGGCCCCTCTGGCTGGAAGCCTTACCCGGCAGCAGAGCTGTAGTGTCATCACTGTTGCACTCTTGCAGCTTTTTGAAGCTCTTCCATCGTGAAATCCCACGTGTATCAGGTGAAAGAGAGAGGCCCTGTCTCACTGGTTTCCGGTCTTAGTCCAAACCCCTGCAGGTGAGAGAAGAGCTCGTCCAACGGACCTGCCGGGCTCTGGCACAAATGCATTTGCTGCTGTTGCAGGGTCTGTGGGGACAGCCCCTCTCGCAAGTGAGCGTGGCTGCTCTGAGCCTCCCTGCGCGGGGGGAGCCATTCCAGAGCGCTGGTGTGGCCCATGTCCCAAAACCCAGTGACCGTGGGCAGGCAGCCAAGACCTGGGTGGAAACCAGAGCTTCAAATTTGCAGTGTGGAGGGCTTGCAGCAGGAGGCGCTTGTGCCCCCACCCTTGGGGTGTCTCTTGGCTCCTCTGCAAAACCCAGAAACCTGTACCAAGCTGTGCGCACGGCTGAGAGTTTGTTCGGGTTTTGTTTGTATTTTTTGGTTAATAAAGGAGCAATAGAGATAAAAATTGATTTAATGAAACACCTCTAGCCTAGCAGTTAGGTGTTTCTCTGCTGGAGAGAACAACATTGTTGGACCCAGTGATCTCTAACTTTAATGCCTCAATGCTTCTCTCCCTGGGAACATCCTGGTGCGCTCCCTGCAGCAGCCATGGCTGCCCTGGCTGGGTAAGGGCCTGTGAATGCTCTTGCAGCTGACCCAGGTCTGTGTGCCCCAAGAACAGGAGCCAGCTGGCAGCTCTCTGTGCCCAACCCACCCCACAGGAGGTGGGGTAAAGGATTTAAGTCTGCCCTCAGAAACTGGCTGCAGGTTGGTGGAAGAAAATCTTGAAGTGGGGAAGGCTGGAAGGAACGGACCCCAGGGAGCTGTCCTGGGTGGAGATGGGCAGATCCATCCTTCCATGTACCCTCTGACACTTGTACTCTGTCTGCCCAATTGGTGGCCTGCAGGTGTCCATCTGTCCAACCCACTGGTCCACCGTAGATACCTGTCGTGCTTTTTGTCTGGATGTGAGCACTTCCACCATCTCAGCACAGGGCGCTGCTGGCTGATGAGGAAACCCCCAGTCCTCTGGGTTGGTGAGAAAAGTCTGTGGAAAGGTTTCATGGCCTTTCCTGACAGTTCTGGGAGGGGAAGGAAAAAAAAGTCTGATTTTTCTTTTCTTTGGAAAAAAAAAAAATTCTTTCTTGCTATTGCAGCCTTTCAGGCACTGAGTAAATGTTTATCCTGGTGAACTTCTTTTGCTGCATCTCTGCGATCAAACTGAAGTGGTTTAAGCTGGGTCATTAATAAAAAACAGATATTTGCATTTCTGTTTCAAACTGTGTTCAAAGCACCAGGCGCGAGAGATGGCACTCGCTGAGTGATCCCTGCATTTCATCACTTGGCACGTGACTCACGTCTGTCTGGTGCTCTTATGCCACATTTCCAAAAAGGCCCAGAGCTCGCCTGAGAATGGATTTTTTTTTATAGTGCATAATCTAATTCAAGTACAAGGCAGATGAACACTTAGAAATGCGATCACTCATTAATGTGCGTAAGTCAAAGCATTATCTCTATGAGAATCCAAATACCTCTTCATCTTCAATCAGAGCTGCTGGGTTTTTTCCCCCCAAGTTATTTATTTTTAATATCTCTCTGCTGGTATGGCTGCAATCCACCCTTAAGTGCCAGGGGAGAAAGCGTGTGCAACCTTGCTAGTGAGAACGTCTTGGGAAAGCAACGTGATTTGTGCGTGTGCGCACACGGTGACAAAATTGAAGTGTAAATAAGGGTTAGGGCTGTATAAATCTGATACTGCACAAAGTGCTGCTTGGTGGTAAATTCTTGTGTCCCAGAGGGAGGAGATGGCTGTCTTGGCTCTGGCTTGCTGTAGAATGGAGCAAGTGACAAAGGAAGGAAGCAGCAAGCGCAGCCTTGTCCCCTCAGTGCTTGGGGAGGGGTGTTTCAGCGTGTTGGGGATTAACAAGAGGAGCCTGTGTTGGGTCTGGAAACAACCCCAAAGCGAGGGGGCAGTGGTGTTGGGACGGTTCCTTTGTCCCCTCAGATGGGCTTTGTTTTTCTTACGGCATTGGGAAAGTTGCTAAAATTGTCCCAAGGAGACCTGCGAGAGGGGTCTTTCTCCCAAGGAAACAGGCCTAAACCTCATTTCGGCTCTGGGAAAGGGCTCGCTGGGTAGAAGGAAGGGTCCCCCGCTGCCCCGAGCTCCCTCCACAGCTATACCTGGGGAGAACCAGCTTTTAATCCAGGAGGGAATTTTCTAGGGAAGCAGAGGGGCCAATTCTGGAAAGGAGTTTTTGAGTGATGGGAAGAGGTTTGACCTCAGCACTGTTGAGGGCAGCTTCCAGAGAAAAAGTGTATTTATAGAATGGCCCAGAAAACAGAGCCATGATACAGCTGCAGTGCTGCAAGGCCCTTGTTCCCTGCCAAGACATTCGAGGTGGCTGGGCCATCGTCAGCTGCCATCAAACCTTGCACAGAGGGGCAAGAAGAGTCTGGCCATGGCAGCAGCAACCTTGAGCCATCTGCCCAGAGCAACACATCAGCTGTGCCATCCTTCCCCAGACTATTTGCTGAATGTGTTTGCAAACACTGAAATCTGTGGTTAGCCTCTTTACCTTATTTATGCTTGGAGTGCAAATATGATGGAGAGAGGAAACAGTTCAACTCTTTTTAATCCCTCTGTTTTGCCCCTGCCTCAAGCCTGGCCTTCCCGCGGGAGCTGCAGCTCAGCCCTTTTACAGAATCAGAGAATGGCTTGGGATGAAAGAGACCTTAAAGATCACCTAGTTCCAACCCCCCTGCCCTGCCCCCAGTAGACCATTTTGTGCTTTCCCCTTCAAGAAGCTTCACGAGGGATAGGGGGAAGGCAAGGAAGAAAGCTCCTGGAGGCAACACCTCCACGGCCTTTTGGGACCCCTCTCAAAAACCAGGAGGAGCTTTGTGCAGCCTGAAGAGGAAGACCCTTAATTTGAAGACCAAGGGGCAGCCAGAATACCAGACTTTAGGAGCTTTTGGAAGGTATTAAATAACTACACTTAACAATGATTGAAAACTAATTCTGTTCCCTTCCTGCAGGTGAGGGTTTGACCGAGCTGACAGCCTTTTATGAGGATGTAACCAGGTGGATAGATGATGGCAGTGCAGTGGACGTGGTCTATCTGGATATCAGTAAAGCATTTGACACTGTCTCCCACAGCATCCTCATAGGTAAACTGAGGAATTGTGGTCTGGAGGATGTGGTAGTGTGGTGGACACGGGCTTCTAGAGAGTTGTGGTCAATGGGACAGAGTCTAGCTGGAGGCCTGTATCTAGTGGAGTCCCTCAGGGGTCAGTACTGGGACCAGTACTATTCAATATATTCATCAATGACCTGGATGAAGGAATAGAGTGCACACTGGCAAGTTTGAAAGAGTCCAGCGCAGAGCCACAAAGATGATGAAGGGAGTGGAACATCTCCCTTATGAGGAAAGGCTGAAGGAGCTGGGTCTCTTTAGCTTGGAGAAGAGGAGGTTGAGGGGTGACCTCATAAATGTTTATAAATATGTCAAGGGGGAGTGTCAGGAGGACGGAGCCAGGTTCTTCTCAGTGATGTCCAATGACAGGACAAGGGGCAACAGGTGCAAACTGGAGCATAGGAGGTTCCACAAAAATATTAGAAAAAACTTTTTCACTGTGAGGGTGACAGAGCCCTGGCACAGGCTGCCCAGGGAGGTTGTGGAGTCTCCTTCTATGGAGACATTCAAAACCCACCTGGCGGCGGTCCTGTATGACCTACTGTAGTGGATCCTGCTCTGGCAGGGGGACTGGACTAGATGATCTTTTGAAGTCCCTTCCAACCCCCAACATTCTGTGATTCTTCCTGGAGCACAGGTAGAGGAGGGCACTGATCGCTGAGGCTGCGAATGCTGATGAAATGAAATGGAAATTGGGGTTTCCTCAATAAGACTGGGGGGCTCAGCTTTACCTTCCTACAGGAAAGGGGGGTTAGTGCTGAGGGGGTGGAAAAGGCCACAAATCCCTGTTGTAGTATCCAGACAGAAACAAGCTGCATTGTTTTCCCATGAGGCAGGTGAGCAGGACCAAGGGCTTGCTGTTGCCCATGGTTGACCATGCTTGGCTTACCCCATGATGAACCTCCAGTGACTCACTCATGTGAGCCTGGATTTTATAGGAAGATACTGATAGAAGCTGTTAGCGCCAAGCAGCAGCCAGAGTCACAGCTCATCTTAAGATAATTTCCACTGCTTAAACCAAACAACTAAACCACAGCAAATGTAAAACCTTCTATCTGGAAGTTTACATGAGAAAGCATGGCAGTTGTGCTTTTATGGTCTGGCTTTTTTATTTGTTGATGGTTCATGTATGAAATGAGAGTCCTTACCTCATTCGTGTTCTGTTCTGGTTTAACCAGCTCTTCACAGTGTTGAGTACCACCACTGCTCAGGAAGGAGCAAAGATGTCCTTCCCTTCATTAATGTGACAAGCGTGACCATCTTGCAGTGGTTTGGTGTTACAGGGGCCAGAGGTTTTGCCTCATTGCATTCTTTGTGGTGTTTCTCTCTCCTATATGCTTTGGAGAGGCAAATGCTAGAAGTCAAAACCAAACAGCAAAGCTTATTTTTAAAAATGATGTGAAGAATAAATAATCCTGGCCCAAAAGCAAGCTGCATGAGGTCTCACTCTGGGCACACCCATCTTGGTTCTGAAGCAGATGAACCAGGCTTTAATGGGCTGCATCGCATGGTGGAGACCGACCTGAACCCTTCATCACCCTTGGCACTCACGGGGATGTTCAAGCAAGGCAAAAGACTGAGGGGGAAGCATCCATCTGCCATTGTGATGAGAGCAGGAGATGGAGGGAGTGAGATATGTGGTAAGAATAACATGACAGGGAGGTGCTTCAGACAGCAACCTCACCATGTTTCTACTTCTGTTTCCTCACCATCACCAGCAGCTGCCAGCATCTGGGCTGCCCATGGCCCTGCTCTGCCTGTGCCAGGGGAGTGACATGGCGAGAGGCAGGGGCAACAAAACGGGAGGTGTCCATGCGGAGTCCACAGATAAAATAGGTGTTGGTGGAAAAAGCCCTTGGTGCAAGGGCATGAGGAACCTCATGAGATGTGCTGCTGTATGCTGACCCTGAGACATCATGCTTTGGGTTGAGGCAGTGCTTGGAGCTCATCCCTGACTCCACTGACATCCCAGCCAGACGCATCGTGGCATCTCACAGCCTTATTTACTCTGCCTGTGACTGCTGCTCCCCTGAAATCTCTGTCCCTCTTCATCAAATAAACCCTGTATACCTGAAAGTGAGAGCATCCCAGGACAGGGGCTAAACAGCTGCCAAAGCTGTGCTTGCTTCTGGTGCATTACAAGGCTCTTGGTTGTTCCCCACGTCTCCTTGACCATTTGATTTTGTGGTGCACAGGTTTTGTCCTGGGTAGGAACACCAGCACTGGCTCCCCGCTGCTTTCCCTCCTTCTCCTGGGCACAGGAGAAAGGTGTCTGTGGGTAGCAGATGTGTGTGCGAGCCTGAGTTGAGTGCGTCATCACCACAGGGTGAGAACCACGTGCTGCATCCTCCAGCAACCCACCCTCGCCTTACCAGGGGGTGAACAGGTTCAATTTATCACTTGGGTTTTAATTCTGGCCTCCCGCTGCCCAGGCACCTGCTGCCTCCCCTGGCCACAGTGATGGTGGCCCCTTCTCCCTCACGTGACCCTGCTGCAGGGAGGCTATTTTAGCTAGCTTTAACAGGGCCACTGTGCTTGTGCCTCTGTCTGGAAGAGAGAAACACAATCATGGGGGTTGGTATGTCCCACCTCCTCTTTCCCACTTTTTGGCCTGGGCCAATCAAGGCCACTGGGCCAGATCTGGGTTTCCAGCTGGACTTGAGGCTGAGACAGGGCTCCATCACACAGCCTGTGTTCCCTCAGCTCATTGTTAATATTTATGTTCAGACTATAGAGGTTGGAAATACTTGCAGTCGATAAAATAGTTTGACAAAACCAATCAATAAAACATTACAAGAAGTGGAGAAAGATGGGGGAGAGATCCATTGCCTGTAAAGCACTGCTGCCGCGCTCGCTCTGTCCGGGCAAGGGGCAGGAATTGCTCATTGGTTTCCAAAATCTGCCTGTTCCCCTAGAGTGAGGAATAGGAGCATTTGACATCTGTAGCTGCCAGGATGAGGTGTGTGTGGGTGTACTGGCATCACTGAGGCAGCTGGACTCTCCTCTTAGAACAAAAACTCTTGGCAAAACCTCTCGGTTATGGGCCCAGAGTGACAGCAGAGCAGATCTTGCTGGCGATGGTGGTCTGAGGGTCTGGGCTGGGGGTTGATGCTGCTCAGACAAAAGGGAGAGGTGCTGGGGTGGGTGAGCGCGTCGTGGTGCAGTTGGGTCACTGTACCTGGGGATGGGCAGCAAAGCCAGCGCGATGCCATATCAAGCGCCAGGAGCTGCAGATAACCCAGGTGATGTCTCGTGGCAAAAGCGCAAAGCCGTCCCTCAGGGTTTCACTAACCTCTCCGTCCATTGAATTTGGAGACAGTGGCAAAGAAAAACTTGAAACCCTAAAGCAAGGAACGCCAGAGCACTCTGCAGAACCTGTGTTATCGCTGCAGCCACCCACATTATTTTTCCTTCATTCAAGTAAAGTCCAGGAAACGTAAACTGTGACAGTTCTGCAAAGAGGAAGTGATACCGCAGATCATTTCCTCAGCAAAAGCTATTGTCACAGCTTTTTATTTATTTTTTTCAGTCTGTGGCCGTAGGTGTGCAACCGACAGGCGCCAGCTGCTGGGGGTGCATCATGCCAGGTGCCCTGTGCTGCTCCGACGCCAGCAAAGAGCCTGCAGAAGGCTGGACTGGAACCAGCCTTTTCCCCAGGGAATGACTCTCTAGGCAGTAGGAGTGCCTTGCCTCACTTAGGGTTCCCTCTGGATTAAAGCTCCCGATATATGGATTTATGTTACCATTGCGGTGCTCACAGTGCTTGGCTCTACAGGAGGATTGTAAATACAAGCCTTTCCCTGTCACCCGCACTCGTCTTGATTTTAGAGCACTCGGTGGTACCTGGAGTATTTAACAGCACTCTGGCTCTGACTGATGGTTACAGATGCATGTAAGATAGAAAGATTAGCAGCTCAGCTGTCTGATTAATATGTAAATGTACCCAGTTATGTGTGAGTGCTCTTAATGAAGTAACTCACACTTCTGCCCCCATATATCAAAGGTGATTGATGGGAAAAGCACTTTAGGTGCCTGCTGGAAAGCGTAAAAGTTGTTTTTGTCTATATCTTTCCTTCAAAAAAAGTCTGTGTACTTAGGGC
The DNA here is from genome assembly GCF_000703405.1 of Apaloderma vittatum. Classification (NCBI taxonomy): domain Eukaryota; kingdom Metazoa; phylum Chordata; class Aves; order Trogoniformes; family Trogonidae; genus Apaloderma; species Apaloderma vittatum. Next base: position 16,954 of record NW_009704316.1, read on the forward strand.
TGAGATTTCCTAAGGGAGAAAAAACAACCCAGTCTGAGTTTAATCTAAACTAATCCAAATTGTTGGCCACACTCCTGCAGTATCTGTAAATTCTCAGATAGGAATAATCCATCAGGATCTTGTATAACAATCCACATGGTATTTTAAATAAACCTTCTCTTTGGCTGGAGCTTGCAGCTGACACCTACTGTAAATTTTTTGATGATGCTTTACGTGAAGGGCTGTATCTGAACTGGATCTTGTGGTGAAGGCAGGAGGCCCCAGCCCAGGGAAAGGTGTTCCTGTGCTGCTGCTCCCAGCCCTGCTGATGGGGCGGGATGTGCGTTCTGCTGCGCTGCACAACAAAAAACACATACAAATCCCAAGACAACGATGGATTTGCAAAGGGCTTCCCAGCTGGTGAAGAAACACTGCCTGCAAGGTCAGACCTGCAGCACAGGGCGACTGCGGCTGCACCCAGGGCTGGGGCTGTCACTGTGGCCCACGTGCCTTGTCCAAGCTCCCCCATACCTCTTCCCAGTGACGTGCCTTTTCCTGGTGGTGAGGACAGCTCTAGAAACACCCCCTGAGAACACCACCGTGAGTCACATCAGGCTTTCATCCTGCCCCTGAAAACCACTGTGTATGTTTCAAGATCACTCTCTGCAAAATAAAGACCATTATGCTGAAACTGATGGTGGGATGGGAGGGGGAAGTTTTGCAGTGGTAGTAAAATTTGGAGCGATGCTGCAAGCTAAGCACTGCATAATGTCTGCTCCCCGGGATGGGAGCTCTAAAGCGCTTGATTGCTGCAAGATCTCTCGCAGATAAAATGCGCTGCAGCACGGCTGTCAAAGGAGTTTAAAATATTCAAAGCCTGTCATGGCTTCTCTTTGCTTCATCCTTCTTGCTCCCACGGGAATTTCAGAGGCTTAAAGCAGGCATCATTTTCACCTGCTCTGCAGGCTGCAGGGACTCTAGCCTGTCCCGCCATCCCCAGCAGAGCCGGGCAGGGTAGGAGCCCTGTCCAGTGACCCAGCTCTCCCTGTGACACAACTCGCAGTGCCGTCTCCTTGTTGTGGTGTCTTGCATCTTGCTGAGGCTATAATTGTTTTATCCAAAGTTTTCCATGTGTCTAGCCGTTTTTTTTTGGTGTTGGTTTTAACTAGTCAGATCTTTCCAAAGAGCAGGGGTTGGTGCGGTGTGAAGTTTCCCTATTAAAAAAATTTGCTGATGTTCTCTCTGTAAGCAGAAATGTCACCTTGGTCGGTGTGTGAGGGAAGGGGGCAGAACAGTGGCTACTCTCCGTGGCACCAACACAAAGCACCACCGCACTCCCACCGTACTCAGGGCTGGTTTCAGCCCTGAAGAGAAGGATTCAGGACACAAATCCCTTGGGGTGGCTGGCAGGAGAGCCTGGCATGGGTGAGAGGGACGCAGGGTGACCCATGGCTCCAGCCAGGGCAGCTCAGGGCTGACAGGTGCCAGGCCCTCACCACCCTTGGGATATTTCTCCAAAAGTAAGCGCTGTTGCTGGCTCTGAAGTTTTTTCTTATCACCGTCTTTACTGGCAATCATTCTCACAGTTTTTCCCCCCTAAATGCAGAACCCTGAATAAGCACTTTGGGACTTTAAGAGTTTCTTTTTTGTTTTCTTCCAGCTCCTCTGATGCGGGAGAATCAGCTCCTTGTAAGCACTGGCACCGATGGTTTGTTGTATTCTGGATGACAAAGTGGTTTAAGATAATTATTATGCTGATGTTTAAAGCTCTCAATGCAATTAAACATGAAATAATACTTTATAATTTATACAGAGAAAGATCTTTGTGGCTAATGTTTCAAAAGTGAATGTTATATGAGAATCGTTCAATCCCTTTTACACCAGTGTCCAGCCAGTGGGTGCTGAACTGGGACTGTAACACTGATGTTTCTCTCCCTTGATGTCTAATGGGTTTTCTTGGTTGTTCTCTTTTGCTCACTGTTTCTGTAGTAAAATACAGCTATTCCACAGTGCTCCCCAAAGTCTGTGTCAGGATTCTGTGATACAGTGTGCTTTTCAGCATTAGATGCATGCTCATGCCCCACTGTGGAAGAAGGGGTGGCCCTGGCCAGTCTGGAGGGGGGAAAGCTGGCATCATGGCCACTACATGAAGGCACTGACCCAAAACCCTAAGGGGCTGAGAGACCCTTCTCCTGTCTCTCCATGACTGCAGAAAGAGTTGGTGGCTTCAGCATCTTGTTTCAGACTTCCATCACCCTGCTGCTGTAAGTTCCCTGCACTGCTTTCCCCTCCCAGCCTTCCATGAAACATAGATAAAAAAGCAAATGAATGGTCATTTGGGTTGTGTTCCCTGTGAGCTGGTCTATTCTTCATCTGGAAAATGTTCAAGGGTTAACAAAGTACAAAATAGTCAAAAAGCATTCATCTGGCAGACAGATTGGGTAAAATGGCGGTGAAGATGGACACAGCCCTTTTTTGAAAGACTGAGGACACAAAACTGATCCATCACCCCCCCTCAGGATGAGCCAGTATTTGTAACATATATGAGACATCCAGAGCTGATTATTTATTGCCACCCAAGTTGACTGGGTTTCAGATCTCACATTTTTGGAGATATCCCTTGCTGTCAGGCTCTGGGCTCCCCTGGGCATTAGTGCTTGCCCTGCTCCCAGCTTCAGAAAAGGTAGCCACTCCTTTATTAAACGTTATTGTAGCTCACAGACCTAATATATATATATAAAACTTATAAATAGGCATGAAGTGTATTTACTTTGCTCTCATGTAACAGGTTACTCATGTATTAGTAATTTGTTAGTAGTTACTAACAAACAGATGACGCACGGAAAAGACTCTATAACTCAAAAAAGTTATAAAGTAGGTATGTTTTAATAAGCGCGCTGGTGCACGTGGGATATCTCCTCAAAGACATGCACACCCAACAAATGCAGTTGCCCGAGTTAAATGCAGTAAGAGTTACATATGTATTAGATGACTATACATATTCATAAACTATGCCAAAAAGGCGTTCCGCTCCGGTGGTCGTGGGCGGGGGTCTTCTTCATAATCAGCTCTTTGTCTGTTCCCGGTACCCTGTAGGGCATCTCATTCCCATCACTGCCTTCCTCGATTGCTTTCCTTCCTTCAGGGGCTGGCGATGGGCGATTCTCCCTTATCTTGCATATCTTAGGCCTCTGGATGGCTGCGTTCCCTGCCGCTCCTTTTCACAACTTTGCTGTGTGTGTCGCCTCGCCCTTCTCAAGGCTCAAGCACAAACATTTGTTAATTATCACAACACATAGGTCGGGCTCACGGACAATCGACTCCAATTCAAAGGCACGGTAAGGAAGGCAACACAAAAGTCCAGGAAAAGGCTGAATAAGCAACGCACTACGACAACTTAATAACAAGGAATAGTCAAGGACATCTAAACGCAATATTAACACTGTTTTCCCTTGCATCACAGATCTCAGATCCTTCTGGGTGGAGAATGAGCAAAATTTTTGCAGTTTGATCCTGTTTTAAGGCTTCAAATACTTTGATCCTACATTACAAAAACAGGCCTAAAGTTGTTCAAGAGACATCCAGTATTTCAAAACCAAGTTTCTTAAATTGACTCTTGCTTTAAAACTTGGCTGCTGAGCAGAGCCAGCCTCTGTGTGCCTTGCTACGGGCCAGTGTTGTGGGTATGCATCGCACAGTCCTAAAGCAACCTCATGTTGAATTCAGCTTTACTGTCATTTGCGTTTAGCCCTTTACAGCCATATCTGGATCTTTATGGTAGATTTTTTTTTCTCTTTTTGAATTCTAAACCAATATAAAGCCTTTTAATGGCAATAAGCGTCGCCTGATTTGCCATTTTCAAGCTGCAACGTATGTTGTCTCGCAGCAGCATTAATTCCAGCACCCGAGGCAGGAGAAAGGCTCACCGCCATCAGACTGATGAGTGGGAATGGATCTCTGCTATTTAATTAGGAGCAGCAGCTGCTTCCTACTGAGCCAGACGCATTGCCTGGGGGCAGCCCCAGTGCCTTCCACCCACCCATGGGCCAGCCCCTTCTTTGAGAGTGATCTTCTTCTGGGGACCCTAAAGATAACACATAGCACTGAGTAACACCCCTACCCTCCCTGTATTTTCCTTCCTGTAGGACAGCATTGCTACAAAGCACTCTGGGTTTGAGGAAGGCTTTTTGGAATTTCTCATGAGTCCTGCTTGCTCCAAACCACCCAGGACAGCAAAGCTATCACTGTAGAAGGGACCTTGACTGACTATAACTCTCCATATTTTCCCAAATAGTGAAAATTTGTCAGGGAAGAATATATACCGGCAATGGTCTTTGATCTATTTTTCAACAGCAGAAAGGAAACCCTACATCTCATGATATGGACATAAACCATCAGGAAACTTGTACCTATCAGAAAGGCTATAGTGCAGGATATTTTCCTTTTCCACTCTCTTCATCCCTGGCCCTGTATGCAGGACACATACTTCTTATCTTAGCTTCTGGGAGACTCCAGGGGAAGGAAAAAAATATCTAGGAAAAGGCAGATAAAACTGGAAGTAGCAGGATGTGATGGATATATTTGCATATCATTTTGCATTTGTGAGAGCAATCATAACCCACTTATAGAAGGATGACATAAAGGTCTACCCTGTCAGCAAATCAGTTTTAAGACCCTTCATTTTTTTTCCCCCAAATAAGTTCTCTGCAGGTATTTTCCTTTATAATCTAGGAACATCCAATCTACTTACTGGGATTCGTGGACTGAAATTTAGCACAGCTTTGTTTTATCTGTCATGCCAAAAGCCAGATAAATAAGCATAGCCTTATTAAGTGGGATGGAAACTGTGGGGTTAAGGGGTAATGATGAGAAATATGCCTGAATGGGGGATGGTGGCAGTGGTCAGACACAGGCAGCTTCGCCGGGTGGGTCCAAGTTTTGATCATCCAGTTTAAACTGCTTGGATTGTGAGAGAGCCCCCAGCTCCTTCTCTTAAAACATTTCCTGGTCTAATTCTGGTTCCAAAACCCTTCTATATTTGAGAAAATAGGCTTTCCTTTTGTATGGGAAGGAAAATTATGCAAGTAGAGCTCAGTAATCTTCAGAATATATTGGGAGGAAAATATATACCTATATATATATTGGTTTATACATTATATACCAATATATAGGTAAGGTACCAGATGAACCCTGCAGAAAAGCCATTGATAATGCAGAGAAGGCACTTGCCATACGCAGAAACATTGAATTAAATGTGTCCTGCTTGGGAAAACAATTTTTAGCTGCTGTCATACAGCAGGGTGGAGAGTCCCACAGTGACCCTGTGTGTGCGGCACAGCACGGGCCACCGCTGCACGCTCTGCACCAGCGGGCCTGGGGGATTCGTCACCAGTACCAGCCCCACAGCTCTCTGAACCACCTGAATGTTTTTTCAGCGGTGCTTGGGTCATCACAGTTGGGCAGCAATGAAAGCAAGCAGCTGCTGTGCCAGGGTGTGAAAACCAGCTGGGGATGGCCCAGCTTGACACCGGTCCTCGACAAACATGTAACAGCTCATGCAAGGGTACAGCTAATGAAGGATGGAGAGTTATTCCATCACTGTAGGGTTACAGAAAATAACTTGATATCTTTTTAATGAGATTGCAAATTAGAGTGCTAAAGGTAATAATGTTGTTGTAATTTACAGAGATATTTGATTCTTCAAAGCTATTGATTAAGGAATTAGAATGATATAAAATTAATATAGTGCATACTGGGTGGATTTCAAAGCAGCAGGTTTCCAGGCCTCACAACACAGAGGCAAACAGGGGAGCAAGCAAGCTTGTGTCTGCTCAGCTCTGGTGAGGCTCAGGTCTTGCCCCTTCACCACTTAACATGTCTGCTGGTGGTTTGGGGGAAAAAACCGGAACATTCATAGATGACATTAAACTGGAAAAAAGGTGAAGAGTGAGGTAGTAAGTGATGAAGGCTGAGCGACTGGGCTTTGTCGCTTGGCACAAATAAAGAGTGTTTGTTTTTTAATAAGGTCAGACATCAAGCCCTGCATCCTGGCAGCCAGGATCCTGGCTGTGTTTGCAGGGCAGGGATTTCTGCCCAGACAAGCAGGGAGCCAGGGAACGACTGAGAGATTATAGTAGATTAACGCTCCTTGTCCAGCACTGCAGCCTAAAGGTGCAGGAATAATTTTGGTGGGATAAAGAGGGTAATTTCAGCACTGGGAAGGAGATGTTGCTGGATGACACATGAATACCTCTGGGGAGGTGGGAGAGCGGTTTCTCCCCGGCAGAGGGGGAAGGAGATGTGCAGTTGCCCTTGTGTCACGCTGGCCGTGGGGCTGGCTGAGAGGTGTGCAAGATGCTCAGCATGTCTGACCCTGACAGGGCTCCCGGTGCCGAAACCCCAGTGTCTTCCAGAGGTCCTCTGAAGACACGTATGGAAACACAGCTTTGGTAAATGCTGGCAGATGTAGAAGAAGATCCTGCTTTAGCCAGCTAAAGGTGGGCAGATGCAAAGGGGATGCCTTGCCCAGCGCACACAGTGTGACCCGGCCGGGGTGCGTTACAGGAGATGATTACAGGGATCTTTTCTGACCTTACAGTAATCTATGAACTACGCTGTGTGTTTCAACTAATCCCCTATGCCGGTGGATTAAGTGTGTGACAGCTCAGTCCAGACGAGCTCTGTCTCTCTAAAGCCCCGCGTGGGAACGAGTTGCTCGCTCCCACTGCGGCTTTGTGTGCTCTGGACACCGCGATGATGAGCACAAAGGCAGGGAAAGGCAGAGGGATCAAGGAGATACATTTTGCTCCCCCACAGTTCCTTGGTGAGTGCCAGCTGCAGCCTTCAAACACTAGAAATATTTAAAAATCATCCCCTTTGCCCAGGGGAAAGGTGGCATAGCAAACAACTGCCACGTTCCCCAAGAGATCAATAACACCCTGCAGGAAGCTAAATCGTCCTTTATTAATCTGATGAATTAGCCTGATACAGGGAGGAAGAGATCAACAGCACGGAAAATAAATGCATGCCCCGAGGCAAAGCTTGTCAGCTATGGAAATAGAAGTGTCTTTCCTTTTATCCGTAACAAATAATCTTGAAAGTTAGGCTAAGAGACCAAAGTGACTTCTGAGGTTTATCAGTGCTACATGGATAGAGAAACTCGCTTTTCTCTTTGAAAAGCAATTACACAATCACCCAGAGACAAGCAGTTTCCCTGCTGTGCTGCTGGATTAGAAAGCTTGAATATCTTCCTCCTTATGCTTTAAGAGGGCCTGATTCAGCAAAGTACTTATGTACAGGTTTCAGCCTTGGAGTTATTCAAGGGAGCTCAGCTTTAGCCTCGGAGAACAGAACCCAGGAGAAAGGCAAAATTAAAAGATATTTTGTGTCAAAGAGGGCAAAAATGAATTTTTGTAAGAAGGAACAAAAAGCAGCACCTCTGCGCAGCTAAATTGGAGAGGCAGCCCTGGCCCTAGGTTTTTCCCCTGCCTTAATAGGAACCAGCTGCACACCATCAAGAATTGTGGCTTCCTCTCTGAAAATGGCGTGATTAAGCCATTCCTTATAAAACATGGTAAGCTTTTCGAAAGCATCTACCCTGCCTTCGGTTTCATTGATTTGATGAAATCAGGGCTGGCTATTTGGAGATTTTTTGAAGGAAAGCATTCAGTTTGCCAGTTTGGAGAGACTTCTGCTGTGCCTTGTGTCCCAATTTGCTTCTTCTTTGGCAGAGGGGACACAGCACCACTCAGCCATGCTCTGACTGGGCCAGAGCGGCCCCAACCCAGCTGCAATGCAGCAAGGAGCCAGGGCAGTTTCTCGTAGCTGAAGGAGAGTTTTGCTTTCCTGCAGCTGCTCTGGCTCTGCAGCCCTTGCAGGAGCTTTTGCACACCTGATAATTTCCTGATAAAATAAACATGAACTCTCATACCAGAACTAGGATGACTGAGATGTAAATTCTTGAATTGTTTAATATTTTCATAAGAATAAGGATTTCAGGTTTTATTTAAAGAGTTTTGAGCTGAAACTTTCAGAAAATGCTTGAAAAAAGCTTTGAGACAGATTTAGGATTTGAGGGCATGTTAGAATTTGAAACCGATTGGACAGAGCAATCTGCATTGATAGATATGGCTTTAAAACTGTCATTGTGGGGAATTTTTGAGGGTGCGCTGAACTGGCTCTGGGAGATCTTGAGGTGGAGAGAAGGGCATAGGTCTTGGTGTATTTTCTTAGGACTGTTAATTTTTCCCCACTTACACTCCAAAACCTGAGTCAGACTAAAGCATTGGAGTCTCTAATTCAGCCATTCCACCTTACTTTTATATTTTATTTAATAGAAGAAACAAATATAAACCAGTTTCTTACAATCACTGGGTCTGGGCAACCCACAAGGTATTACCAAACAGAAAGAGGGGAATTCTGCAGGTGCAAAATCCAATTCAAGTGATGAACTACTTACAGTGTTAATGCTTTGCTCATTTCCCATCCCTATGGGCAAATACGATTTTTTTGAATCTTTAATCTACAGCGATCAAGAAAGTTATGTAAATCTAGTGCAATGAGGAAGGATTTTAAGCAGTGATAGGTATATCATGGTCCTCTCCCATTCTGTGAAATTGCTTTACAGCCAGGCCATAATTGCAATGACAGACATGCTTGATTGTGCTTTGTCTCTCTGTTAATCTATGGAGTCATTTGCAGGTGAAAATGAAGAGCTGTGTGTACCTGTGAAACTGGGGGTGCACTGAAAAATTATCCTTTTAATACTTCTTGTGGAGATTCCCGTGTGTTATTATAGGAGTGCATTTTAGGATTAGAGTCTTTGGAAGGTTCTCATTATAACTGTGATTTATTTTTTAGTGGTTTTCCCCTGTAAAGTAGTATTAGAGATTAAGGAGCATATATTTCAGGTGATAGTGAAAAACTGAAGATTATGGCAAGGTACTGACAGTGTGAGTGCATGAGAGATGGTAAAGATGACTCATTTCTCTAATGCACAGGGTGAGAGCTTAACTGAAAGGGTGAACAAATGAAAGGCAGAGCACAAGTGGTGTTTTATTGTCAGATCCTGAAAAATGTCATTTCAGACTCTCAGGGGAATTCTGCCGGGGCTCTCCCATTGTGAGCGCAATTTGTTGTACGTGAAAGAAACCAATGACTAGGGGATGGGTGGCTTTTCAGAGCGAGACGAGTAGGAAAGCAACACTTCCCAGGCAGGATCTGACTCACAATAGCAGTTACCAAAGGAGCCAGGATGGCTGACTGTGTCCTTTGCTGTGGAGGATGAGCCAAGGAGAGATATGACCAAGCAGTTAAGGTTATCTTGAGTCTATGGTAGTGGAAGGACTTGGTGGGACTCATCAAGGTCCCAGAGCAGCCTGTGAGGTTAAATCCACCCTTTGCAGCGCTGAAAGGGCTTTTCTCTCTTCGGTTTTGCACAGCGGGATGTCAGCACGCTGCTGCCAGAGCCTTGTGTGTCTGCAGTCATCCTGTGCAGCTTGGGAGAGTTCACGTTGCCTCTGCGAAATGGAGATAACAGCCTTTCTTATCTACAATGCTCCTCTCAGATATCAAGATGATTAAGCACACGCATTTGTAAAACGTGCCCCAGCATCTCTTATTATTGATGACAACGATGGCTGGGAGCAGTGAGTCAAAGTGAAAAATCAAAATACAAGGTGAGGCAGTGACTTCCTGGTCACCAAATCCTCTGCCCGTGGTTCTTGCTGCCAGGGCTGTTTCCCACCCTGAAGAAGGTGTAGATGGCACACAGTGGTTGTGGGTGCTCCTGGTCTAATCGTGACCCTATGAGTTGGACCCAGCCCCTGAGAAGGGCTGTCGCCCAGCTGTGGTGTGCAGTGTGGAGCAGTGCCAGCAGCAGATGATGGGAGATTGAGGTGGGGAGGGCACCACTGGAGGTGGCTTTGCCCTCCTTGGGCAGATCCAGTCTGATTTTGCCCTCTCACTTTGAGAAAGAAGAGGAAGAGAAGATAAGGGGAAATAAAGAGCTCCTTAGCATATTGGCTATTTTTTACACCCAAAGTCTGTGTCCTCAGGCTCCCCAATAGCTTCCCTCATCTGTGCCCGGTTACATGCCCAATGGGACGGTGACTAACGGAAGATCTGATCATATCACTCTGAAAATGAATGGCAAAACTTCCCTGGTGCAGGACTAAGCTTCTGCGAGGAAAATGCTTCTTAGTGAACTAGCAAAGTTGGTGGGAGAAAAAAAAAAACTTTCTTAAAAATCCTTTGCAGTGATCAGATTTTAAATTCAGCCATCCAGAGACTTTCAATCCACTCTAAGTGGAAAATTTTAACCTTTGCTGAAGATCACGATTCTGTTCAGTGGGAGGGTGCTCTGGATCTCATGGTCTTGAACCATCCAGTAGGAGGTTTGTTTTTAGGTCTCATGTTGACTAAGTTCTCCTCTCTTGTCTAGAGAGGGTAGTGTTGCTGTAAGGGATGATATTCAGATGGTCATTGCCTTGGGCCCTTCAGAAAAATTGCCACATTTTACATTAAGGGCAACCTTCTTCACATAGTACATCCCTGCAATTAATTGTCTTGACACATGATTAGTACCTGGGGGCAAGGACGGATCGTTCTGTTGATTGGGCAGGGATGCGTTATTAATTGTATAAACTGGCTCATAGTCAAAGGACACAAACCAGTGGCTGCGGTTATTGTCACTGTGGAACTGGTATTTGAAAGAGCACGGGAGATTTGTGACGGGGCAGTGCTCCTTTGCCATCACAATATTATTATGATTCTCTCAGTGCAACTCAAATGAAATTAATATTTAAACCTGATTCCCTTCGCAACACTAGGTCACATGGTATTTCTGGTACTGTGCTGCACCCTCCCATGTGATCCTGTTTATTTTCAGTCTTTGCACAGACATGGCATCTGACAGTCTGAGCAGTGCAGGTAGCTTTGTCCCATCTGCCAGGGAGCAGTTTGAGGTTTTTTACTTTAAAAATGAGATGTCTGACCTTGACCCATTCTGAAAAGACATGGTGTCCTGTTTAGAGATGTAGCTGCATTTTTATGCCAGGAAGTCATTTGGAAAGAACGCAAGTTCATGAAGAATGTTACAAGGGTTAGCAGAAGTTAAAAAAGCAATACTACTACTACTACTGCTACTGCTACTACTAATTATATTGTGTCATTTATTCTCTTTGTATCCCAGGTAGCTGAAGTAATTTCATACCTATTGTTGCACTGTGCTGGATCTCTTCTTAGTATTAATTACCAAACAATATAATGCAATTCAAGCTTTACACCCTTCACTGAAAAGAATTCTGAAGTATTTCACTGCTGATTACAGGCAGCACGTATACAAATGTGGATACTTTGGAGAGCACACCTGGGCATATAGGAGACAGCCACAGATGGGGAGGAACTATGGCACCTCAGAGGTGATCACAGCAACCTCGGGGGCCGGGGTTTGTACAGGGGAAGCTGCTAGGTGGAGGCCAAAGAAAAGTCAGAAGTCCAAGGGTAGGAGGAATATGTGAGTTGTGATACATCACTAAGATGGGGCCAAATATTAATGTTTTTTTTTCTCAGGCAGATGCTATTAGTTGTGCCATGCAGCACTTCTGCTAACCAGGAGACATTTCCATGCACTGTTTTTTATTAATGTTAATTTTTTTTTGATCTCCAGGCTCGCTTTCAGTTAACTTCCTGTGTGAGCAGCTCACATGCTCATTTCTGAACCCATCTGACACGTCCTCAAATGGTGCTGGTGGCCACTCACCACTGGGCAAACATGCTTGGGACACCCATCTCACCCCACGACGTGCCCAGTTGCCTATCGAACTGGCTCCCTGCATGTGGCTCCATGCCCTGCTGACAAAATTTCTCGTCTTTACAGCATTATCTTCTGCTCTCATTACATTAGAACTAGAAATCATACATACCAACTTTTTAGTGACACCTAAAGGGAAATGCATGTTAAGTTACATGCTGTTATTAAGTGCCTCAGGCTCCAGCAATTTTTTTTCCTGCCAGCATTGATTGGTTGAGCACCATACGGAAGTATCATAGTGGCTGGTATTAGGTTATATCCCCCTTGCTAACCAGACTCTAATTTTTCTTCTTCATTTTTACTTCCAGTGCTTTGCATTGTTGTAATGAAGAACAAATTATACAGGACAAAAAGCACCTACTGAATTTTAACTTTTTGGCTCGTGCATATCTACGAGGCCCATGTGTTTCACTAATAGGACTTTCACATATTTGAAATTCAAGAAGAAAGGCTTCTTGATCTAAAAATTTTCTTGACTTCCTTGGCATTGAGAGTTTAAAGTTGCTTGAATTGAGAATAAATTTCTTAATTTTAAGCGCATTCCAGAGTAGTAGTGTATGGTCATAGAAAGCTTATGTAGAAGACTAGGCAGCAGAAATAGGAAGATAAGCCAGATATAGAAAGAAAAACAGCAAAAAAAAAAAAGGCATCATAAGAACTATAGAACATTATACTCCTTCCTCACTGGTGAAAAACTGTTTCACATGGCAAGAGCAACCTGGTTTTGGTTTAGCTGAAAGCAAGACTTGGTGCATTCAGAGGTGGTCCTGTACTCTCTTCCGCACAATGTGGTAAAAGGTTGCGACACCCTGGTTTTCGTGGGGCCCAAGCCCTGCACCCCCTGTCGTGTGGACCTGCAACACTTAGTGTTTTCAGTCGATCATCTTTGCACTTATGTCAAACCTCATACCAACAGAATTAAAAATAAATGAATGTAAACCGCACCATGCAAAAAACAAGCTGCTTCCTGGAGACCACACGGAGCAGGCGATGAGGAGCGGACAGGCAGTCACGGTGCATGGCCAAAACGCGGCCTGGCCCTGTAGTCGAGTGGGCTTTTATGTCTTGTTGAATTGTGTGCTCTGCCAGTTGAGCAGTTCCCTTGGTTTCTGGTTTCTGCTCTCAGGTACACCCATGGTGATGGTGCAAGGGGAGAAGTGACCAAAAAACCCAACCCCAGCATGCCTCACATGGGAATACAGCTCCCATGGCATGAACACTATCACTAAAGCCTTCTGGGTTTGGAAGCTGTGTATGGGTGGTGACCGGTGGTCTCCACTTGCAGGTTACTGCTCGGGTTGCTCAAGGTGCTGCAGGCACGTGGTGTTGCAGGCACCTGGAGCTCTTGTGCCCCAAGCCAAGGGCAGCCAACTGGCAGCAATGGCCCCTCTGCTCTTGGGGCTTGTGTGAGGGCTGCCCGCATGCAGCCATCCTTGCGCCTTCTGCAGGTGGTTGCCAAAGGGGTCAGAGCTGCAGGCCAGCCCTGCTGCCTCAGCCATCCATGGGAGGTGTAGGGGGCCCAAAGGCACAGGACTTGGTGAGGAGGGAAGGCAGAAATGGTGGAGAAAAGGAGAAGGATTGTGTTTCCTTGTTATGTTGACTGTGATCTTTCTCTCAGCAGAAGACTTGTTTCTACAGCCATCGCAGACGATTCCTTTCCTCAGCTGAAGCCCCAGGTCAGACTCTGTGGTGCCTCTTGATGCCACAGCGAGCAGTGTGGCTTGCGCAGCTCGTACCAGAGCCTCACGAGGGAAAACCAGCCGCCCCAGTGCTGCAGAGAGACCTGAGCTGGCTATGGATTCACCTCACAACAGTTCTTTCCCTGTCCTGTCCAAAATGAGCCCCCTGCCCTGCTTCTACTCATGTCCTGAATTTTTAAACAGCCTCAAGTACTAATGACTTCAGAGCTGCTCCTGAAAAAAAGCCCTGAGAAGAATAAAACTGCCATGACAGTGATAAACTAATGTGTAATAAAAGTCAAGTGCCCTGTTAACCAAATACCTAATTTCTTAATTCAATTCAAACCCTGCCATGACAAATTTGCTCTTTTCAAGTGGCCAAAAAAGTATCTTCAACTGATGATGCATGTTTTAAATTTGTTTTTAAATTATTATTATGAGATACACTAATATGAAAAAAAATCCCATGTGTGGGTGCTCAAGGCAAAATCAGGGCAGACACATTCTTCAATGTGAATTTATTACTGTTTTCACCCATTATGTTATCACCTGCCATGTATTTTATTATTGTTACTAGCTAACTTGCATATTATTTATTATTGCTTTGGCCCTCAGAAGGATTCCAGGGTTGTGGAGATCAAAAGGAGTGCTCAGCCAGCAGCAACAGAGAGCCTGCCCGCACCATTGCTCTGCATGGGCAGAGGTGAGCTTTGTGTGCGAATTGAAACCACCACGGAAATGGAAATGGAAATGGAAATGGAAATGGAAAGAGAACCCTGAGGACAGGTGAGGTTCTCCACATCAGAATTTCCTGTAGTGTTTCCAGTGAGTTGGGCAGGGAAGACCTTTCATTAACTTTTGTTGTAGGCAGTAATTTGTGAATGATTTTCTAGGTAAAACAAAGGCTGAACTTTTGAAGCAAATGGGCACTACATGACCTTTATATCTCTTAGTCACTGTCAGGCTTCGCTGAGTGCTCTGCACCTTGACATTCAGTAAAGCAATAAAGAAATGAAATGTACTAATGTAACCTTTATAAAAATAGTTAAAATGATAGTTTAATTTTTAATCTCCAGCTATGGTGTTAAAATAAGCTCAATAAACTTTGGCAGTAAATTACGTTCAGATGGAACTAAATTTAAATAGCATTACGGTTATGATAGTCAGCAAATTATGTCCTGAACTGCTGCTCCAAGAAAAAAAAATGAAGAGGTTTAGGGTGGGGCTGTTGACCTTTCCAATTTTTTGATAATAATTGGGCTGTTATTCAATTTTTGGTAGTTGATCTGGAACCTTAAGTTCTTTCTTCTTGCATACCCTGCCCAGGCAATCAAGAAGATGTTGCAGATGAACATCTCTTGACAGGCGGAGCAGGTTAGTCTTACATATCTGAGCCGCTGCACTGTGTTTAATTGCATCTCTATAAAAGACCTGCACAAAAAATGGACTATAAGACTATTTAAGGGGCAGATAAAGAAATAAAGCAAAAGAGTGGTTTCAGCAAGATTATAAAGTTGTTTGATAATGAAAATAATTTCTTCGTCTTCATATAAGATGACATGGTTTGCTGGGTGATAATTACAGATCAGGCTGTAAAAACAGGTTGAGCTTGTGACTCTGGAGTACCTGTTGCAAATTGAAAATGTCATTGGCATACAAACACATGCTGGAAATGAGTGATGTGTGATGATTGCAATCTGTACATGAGGTATGTTATTTAGAAATGTATACACAAGTCTACATAATTCTTCTTACATGGAGGGATCTCAAACTATTTAGAAAACATGTATTTCTCAGAATTGTTTTACCCAAAGCACATTCCTTCTGTAGTTCGTGGTGATACAGCAGCCTTCATCCATTGACCTGGATGCGATTGTCATCTGTTTTGTTTAACTAGACAAAACGTACTCAGGAAGGTGAGGGTTATGTGCCTAGCTTTGGTTTCGTTGGTTGTTTTAATCCACGAGAGGTATTGATGTCCTACTTGTTCTCTTGCAAAATTAAATCCTTCTCCCATAGAGCCAGCATTTAATTGCCTATGGTGCTCAGACAGAGCTTGGACAGGGACCATAAAAGTACTTTAATAAATAGCTAGGACTAGAGAAAATGGTCATGCCTCAGCTCAGCTCACCCTCTCCTGCCCCTGTGCCTGCTCAGCTTGACTGCAGGATATCGCGGTGGAAGGGCACACGTTGCCTGTCGTGGGGGAAGTACCAGGGAGGCTAAATACAGTGAGGAAATACAGTCGTGTCACCGTCTCACCTAGACTGGGAGTTATTACTGGAGGACTGACTTTAGTTTTTATAGCTGTCTGGAGGTTTCTCTTTCTTTGAAGCTGAGGAGAGCATGGCGAAGGTGTGGGAGGTAATGTTCAGGGAGGGGAAGAGAGACAGAGGAAAAGCTGAATCTGTACTAACAGGGAAAATGAACTGAAGGAAACAAGTCTTACCTCTGGGTTGTAAAAAGGTGGATACGCATTGTATACCAGTGGGTGCTGTTTTCTGGTGATACCTACTAGCGGGTGATCTGGATTGCAGTACTAAAGGCTCATTATGTTGTTCTCGACTCTGCTCTAGCCTCAGGTAATTTCACATTTTCTCTATAAAGAAATAAGCTTCAGAATGAGTTTTAACTGTATAATTTTCAATGCAGTTTAGTAACACTTCAGTAAAACAGATTTTAACCCCTTGAGCAAACTGAGTAAGAGGTCAAAAATAAGTGATCTTGTTTCATGTTATTAGATTTCCGTCTAAAATGCAGCAGTGAATATACTGCATTAATAGAGCACCAACTGCATAGAACAAATGGATTATACCTTTTTAATTGTTGCACTATAAATACTTTGTCCCTACATACCTTTTCCATTGGAAGTGAAGAATGACATTTAAACACATGTAGGGAA
>NW_009704316.1:33356-36485 GCF_000703405.1 Apaloderma vittatum
ATCTCATCTCTGTCAAAGTTACTTTCACCTTCTTGAGACTGATTAGGAACATGGGGGCTTTTTTTAAGCATCAGTCCTGTCTTCCTGAAGATTAAGGCAGATAAGTGTGTTGCAGATGCTGAAGGGGTTTCATGCCTATGATTATATTGTGACTACTTTGACCTTAATCAAATTGGGGCCATTTATACACTCTCACAAAAGAAAGATGTGGCTTGTTCAAGGCGCCGCAACTGGTAAGAAAGGAGTCGGCTGAAAACGTGATACTCCATGAAACTATCTGACCTCAAATGCCTGAAGTTAAGAGGAACATTTCCACTGGCTTGTAATGTGGACATGGCTCGGTCAAAGCACATGTTTTGTTGGTTTCTTCTTTTTTTTTTTTTTTTTGTGACTGTTCTGTTTTTCTGGTAAATGAAACATGCTATCCAGAGTTATCTAATTTCTTAAATTTTTTTTTTCCTTTTTTTCATGCAGTAATTTCTAAGTTGATTTTCAGTTAAAGTACGTACATGCTATCATAAAGAAATTAGGTTTACCTCTCTGAATGTTCTATAAAAACAGGAAATTCTGGAAAACTTATGAAAAAAATTTATGATGCCCTAAAATCTACCAGGATTATTCTGTTGTCTGTTTGAACTGATAGGTGAAAATATTGCAGGAAGAATAGTGAAGAAGGAGTTTCAACAACACAAAAAGCTAAATAATTTATGAACTATTTATCTAAAAACTAATTCAATTAAACTAAAACCAAACCAGCATTTTGCTTTAAAATTTGCACTGCAATATCTTGGTAGGGAAAAACCCCTCACGTTTGATGAAGAACTCTCTGAGGGAGGAAAAAATTCAGGCGGGAGATTTCTGCCTGTTTCAGCTGTCAAACAAGAGCGGAAAATGGAAGTCAAACACCTACACAGCAAAAGAACAATGTGTTGCCACGGTCTGAGTGGCAAAGGGCTGGCATCGTTTCCTCACTGGGCACTGGTGTGGTCCCTGACTGTCCCCTTGCCATTGCCTGGCTCCTGCTCAGAGGGCTGGGGTCTCTCCAGAGAGCTGGGGTCTCTCTGGAGGGCAGGTTACTGCAACCTGGTCCCTGAAAATATTCCCGAGAACAGTCCTCTGTAAGCAAAGCCCTAATGTGTTTTTTGGACAGCTCTGAGCGTGCTTATGAATAGTTCATAGTAAAAGCTTCCACGGAGAATATAAAAAGCAATTAAATCTTAATGGCCCAATGTTTACATTTTTTGAACTACAGATTGAAAAGCCTGAGTGCAAATTGTTCAGACACAGCTAACGTTTCTGGTGTAACAGGATTTGTGATAAGAACTGGGCAAAAAAAATCTATCTAACTGATGTACTCTCTCATTTTTTCATATATGTTTTCATTGTCCAACTAGAAGTGAGGGTTTTGAGTTATATTTTAGAAGATGGTTGCCTCAGAAAAAGGAATGTTGGTATCTGCAGATATGAGGTCCCAAAGAGAGGAGACTCTGATCTCTCCCAGGTAAGGAGTTCAGGATGAGGGTGCTGTCCCCAAACAGCATTAGAGTGCTTACACACCATCCCTGTGGGAGCCATGATGACCACATGCAAATAAAATAAGACTCAAGTGTGAAGTACTTTATAGTTGCCCAGTACCACAGCGGTAGCAGCCCCACAGAGTGCTCTTTACCCTGGGCCATGGGACCCACTTCATGTAGACTTGCTAACAACCTTTCATGGGTAAGTCATGCCAAGTCTAGGAGTGACTTTCATCTCAGAATAGAACTCCTTCTTTGACATGAGGGAGGATGACGTTTTTGGTGCCTCAAGCTTTCTTCTGCTCCCCACTGGCCACCGTCACCTCAGCTTAGGTGTAACCCGTGCACCAAGAGACCCATACAAGGGAGTCACAGGCTTTTCCTTCAGCCTTGCAGACTTTGTGTCTTGATTCCTGAGGCACTTTTATTTATCTTAAAATAGAGTAGCAAGCCACCACATGCAGTCTTCCTCATCTTGCCCTTCTGGCTCACCTTGACCTATGGTCACACATCTTCCCAACCAATGGGGCTGCCACAGCACACCAGCCAAGAGGGAAATAGTTCTCTGCAGCCACTTGCATGAGAGGGCTGGATCTCAGAGGGTACACTTCTGGTATGGGTTGGAAGCAGTGACCTAGAATTATGTGGATCCTCTGCATGCCCAGAGCTTCTAACATTTGAAAAAACTATATCTGCCCTAGGGAATGGCCTTAAATGCACAGAGCTGTGACAGCGATACGAGGAGTAAGAGCCTCTCTTGGCATGTAAATGTTGCTGTCTTGGCTAGCTCAATTTCATTTGCTCTTTTCTCTCACTCGGTTTGGTTTAGTCTGCAATCAATAGTGGAATGAAAAGGCCGTGGGTTTAATCCACCCACAGACTTTCACTGTGCTGCTTGGAGATGCCAGATCTGCAGGGTTCTGCTAATCTGTGCTACGCACCCTGCAGTGCAGGAAGGATCTAACCAGAAGTTGGTAGTCTTTGCCTGAAGTTTGCTGCTCTCCAAAAACACACGCTTCCTGTTGTCTGCCGAGAGACGTTTCACCTGCTCTCACTCTTACTACAAGCAGGACAGCTTGGCTGCTGATTTCAGTCAGAACAGGATTAGAATCATTCTGCTGTCACTGTAGTTTATGATCTGACGGTACAGCCTGGCATTGACTCTAATGCAAGTTTTCTTTCCTGGGCTGAAGCAATGTAACTCTATTGCAGTTAGCGCGAAAAGATAAAGCTTAATGAGGGCATTTTTCAGTGTCTGTCAGAAAAAATAAACAAATTAATATGCACAGGTATTTTAAAATACATAAGCACCACATATATGTCTGTATATGTGTGTGCATGCATACACACACACACACACACATCTTCAGTTCTGGGCCTCTTTTAGGACAGAAATGCAGTATTTATTGTTGCTGTAGTGTGTGATGTTGGCCAGAAAAATAATCTGTGCCCAAAATACTAAGGGAAAACTTTCAAAGAATATAACCAAAATGTGTTCTTTTCTCCCTTATTGAGATCATGTCTGTTTTGCTGACAGCTTGGCTTGTCAAATGAGCATGCAGTGAAGTCCACTGCCAGCGTGCTTTCTACAGAAAATACTCAGAGTGAAAGA
>NW_009704316.1:36516-65991 GCF_000703405.1 Apaloderma vittatum
AAAGAGTGTGTGTGTGTATTTCTCCGTGCTGAGACTAATACAACATCACCACAACAGATTTTGAATGATTTATGAAATGAAAAATCTCTGCTTAGTGCAACAGGAGAATACATGCAGGCCTGTGCTGAACTATTTGCTCTAACATTTAGTTTAAACCTGCATAATAAACCACCTAAAACCTAAAAAGTAAAAGAAAAAAAGTCTATCTATATATTTCCTCTTTGTGCTTTTATAGGTAGCCTTATGACTGGAATCTTAAAATATTAGTGACTCAAAGTGGAAACAGGAATGTACCCAGAGCACATTTTTATTTAGCCGTGAGCAATATCTGGTTTTGGGTGAAGCAGTCTGCGCGTCACCGCAGATTGATACAACAGGATGGTGAAGTGAGTGCAGTAGTAGAAGAAACCTGGATTATACAATAAACTGGTCCCATTGAGATCAAATGGTACATGCTGAATTCTGTATTTATGAAACTTCACTGCAGTGTAGTTTGCCTCACCCTACAGTTGTGTGCTGGGAAGGAGAGATTTTGTTACAGACCAGAGGTTTATAAAGGGAAAGCAATTCAGTGTGTGCTTCCAGGGCAGCAGAGAGCCCCGCACTCCTTGTGCATGAGAAAGGGCTGGGCACTGCTGAAAGAGAGATCAGATAAAACAAAAATACAGAGACAGGAAGGACCGGAGAAAAAGGACCTTGTGAGTTTTCAGAGTT
This sequence comes from Apaloderma vittatum, assembly GCF_000703405.1. Lineage (NCBI taxonomy): Eukaryota > Metazoa > Chordata > Aves > Trogoniformes > Trogonidae > Apaloderma > Apaloderma vittatum. The sequence goes on from NW_009704316.1 coordinate 37,231, forward strand.
CAGTGAAGCTTATTAGAAAAAACAATACCAAAATATTTGAGAGGTGATTTGACTCCAGAGAATAAACATTTACACAGGGAAAAAAAGAAAAAAGGGTACCAAAGGACTTTTTAACTTAACTCTGGAAAATATAATGAAATCCAGCTGATCAAATCTGGAGCCAGACAAATTCAAAGTGGAAATATGACCTACATTTTTAATAGTGAGTGTGAGTAGCGATTGGAACAAAGCACCCACAAAGTAGTGGATCCTCTCCTTTTAATGGCTTCGATTCAAGATGAGATGCTTTTCTGGGAGATAAGCTTTAGTCAAAAATAGTTATGCTTTAGTCAAACACATGTTACAGGGCTCAGTATAAGGGGAAATGTAATGGCCTGTGATATCCAGGAGGTCAGGCCAGATGGTATAATGATCCCTTCTGGCCTCAAATTCAATGAATCTCAGAATGGATATAAATGCTATCATCATGTGCATTTGAAATAATTGCAGGCAGAGATTAGACACGCAATTGCATATGGTTCAGAATTGACAAACTTTCCTCCCCTCCAGAACAAAGGCCCTTATTTATGCTTAATTACATGATGCTTTTGTAATTCAGATAAATATCCGTTAGGAACTTGGATAGGATGTTAGCAAATCAATTTTAACTACTGTGAGTGTGTTGTGTGAAAAACCAGTTTCTAAAGCTCATATTCAACTCCAGACTTGCTCCACAGGAATGAATCCAGGAAGAGCTCCAGCACGGACGTTTACTCCACTCTGAGAGTGTCATTATGTGATTTAGCCTTGTTGACTTTGAAGTTGATTTGGCTAAATTAAAAAGACATGGAGGTCCTGGTCCCCAAAGCAGCTGGGTGCCTAATGCTTATGACTAACTGTGCATTGCTGAATTTTACAGGAAAGGGTTGTTGAAAGAATAATAGCAGAAAATAAAAAGGTGCAAGCGTCTGTGAATAGTTCAGCTCATGCTGACCTTATCACAAATGGCATCTCCTCTTGGTAATGCAAATGCACCTGCAAAATAGCCAGCAGCTGCAAGGCTTCTGGAGAAAGAAGAAGTTCGAAATATTAACCGGTAAAAGAAACCGCATGAAAACACAGAAAACTTTTAATATGAATTTCTCCATATCACGTAGCTTTCAATTTTAGTGTTACCTCCCTCGCAAAGTATTCAAAACAACTGCACAGGTAAGCAGTGAGACCCCACAGAGGAAATGATAAAGTTCAGCACAATGTCGTCATTTATGGTATGTGTGTATTTACCTGTGCTCAGAAGACAAATGTTGATACATGTCAAGAGTTTCATTCATAAAGGTTCATAACCTTTTGTATTCTCAGTCCTCGCTCAGAATCACCTTCGATCTCTGGCACCAAACACCCAATTTCCAGGTGATGAGAAAGTTTGTTTTTTCAAGTTCTGAGCATCATACAGGGGGCCAGTTAGCTCGGTGGTTTGAACACGGTGCTGACAACAATGACCAACACCGAGGTCGCGGGTTCGATTCCCGCTCGGTCCCCATGTGTTGCCTGGTCTAATCGAGAGGTGGCGTCCCTGCCCATGACAGGGAGGTTGGATTAGATGATCTCTAAGGTCCCTTCCAGCCTATGCCATTCTATGATACAGAAATCCTCACAGTAGCTAAGGTGTCCCTTCAGGATTGCATATTCTGAGGTAAGGAGATTTTCCCTGGGCTGTATGTTTAATTTTAAAGGGGCAAAAGCCTGGATCTGCAACCACCCTCACAACTAACCAAGCATTTGAGGAGTTCTGTGGCAGCCCAGTCTTCCGGGCTGGCCTTTCTCCAAGCAAATGAGATCTGAATCATAGAATCATAAAGGTTGGAAAGGACCTTAAATCATCAAGTCCAACCTACAGCCCTACACCTGATGTAGCTATCCTGGATTATAAAGCTGGAATCCACATCTGCATCCAAACTTTATTTATTATAACTATCTTCCATTATATTTCCTTTTTTTTTTTCCCAAACAACATACATAGAATATCATAACTAACATGGAGGCTGTTGAAATATATGCTAATCTGTGAACTTCAAGCCAAACTTTCTTTGGGTTCTCCTTCTGTATTGATGCTCAGAACCTTACAGCTATTTGCTAATTGTAGACTGCTTTTTCCAACTTCTTTTGTTTCAGCTCAAAAAGGAAACATGACAATGGTGACTCCGCAGGTACTCCGTAGAAAAAACAATATTTTACTGAATCCTGGGTAGTTTTTTGTTATGTGAATAGCAAGGCTGTGTCTGCAGAAATTATTCTATGCCGTTATTCTGAATATTTTATTAGTATACGCTAAAAATGAAAGTGACAAGAAATAATGAAAATCATAATTAAAGTTAGCTGAATTTTAATTTGGCATTTTGCCAGCTAAATATTTTTTTTCAAACCCGTTGCAATGGCTGCTGATTTTGAAGGTGCTTTTTTTTGAGTTCTACGGGGATGGCATTTGCAATAATACTGCTGTATCAGCAAAACTACCAATACAGGTATTTTACTTTTTATCTTGCTTTATAGCCCTTTATACAAGGCCTTCCTATAACAGTTCTGCAGTGGCATTAATTTCATAAAGGTCCTGAAGGTCATTTTTATTTTCAGTCAAATAACAATATCTGAGAATTTTAATGATGCTCTTGCATTAGTGTTATAATATTCAGAATTGTTATAAAATTCAACAATGTATGAAAATGTCATCGCTAGGGATGAATGAAACAGCTCATCTGAAGATGAAAATCAGCCCAAATCTCCGCAGGTGTTCAAAAAACTTACAGTAATTTCATTTTGTCTCCCCTACCTACACTTCTCAGGTACTTCTACAAGTTCCGGTGCCTGAAATATCATTATAATTGATTTTTCTAGACAAAGGAAGTGCTTAGAGCTAATTATCTATACTTAAGTACAGCATTTGGTACAGTGCCATGTGACAACTTATGAGCTAAAATGTAAAAAATTGAAAAGTGAATAGCAAAGTGAGTAGTAAGGGAAAAAGATCAGTATTAAGGAAGGCAGTAGAGCTTCCCAAGCATTCGTCTTGGACCTGTTATTACTTAACGTTTTTTATTAATGATGATCTTATAAAAAATAAGTGTCTGCTAATGGAATTTACCAGTGGCATAAGGGAAGGAGGTACTGTCACTGAAGAGACAAATAAAACTCTCATTTAGAAGGAACTGAGTGACCTTGAGGACCAGGGTAGGGTAACTTGGATGAAATTCAGAAGGATCTGAGTGCAAGTTCATGCACCTGGGTCTTGTTAACCAGGTTTCTACTATACCTGCATGCTCATGGGTAAGAAAAGAATAAGGAGGGAAAGGACACAGAATGTACAGAGCAAGGTATTTTCACCAGGATAATGAAACACCGGTAATGGTGTATGAGGCATGCATTTAAAAACCAGCCAGAATAGTGCATGCTATTCCCAAATGATTGATTCACTTTCGGGAAGCTAACAAAAAAGTGACCACGGGAAGGACGTGCCTTAAGTGTGAGAGGAGTTAGCAAAATGAAGGCTGAGGGAGGCCGCTATAAATACCACATGGGCATAAGCTCCAGGAAGAGAAAACATCTATTTTAACTAAAGGACAACATTGGCACACGAACAAATGAGTATAAATTGGTCATGAATAAATTTAGGATGGAAATTGGAAGCAGGTTGCCAAACAAAGAAGTAACAATGTTCTGCAATTGCTTTCTAGTGAGAACAGTGGGAACAACAACAACAAAAAACACGTGCTACTTTTAAGACAGAGTATAATGACTTTCTGAAAGGGATTCTATGATGTGTTTGGCTAAGATAGCAGGGAAGTAGACTTGATGACCCAAGAGGTCTATGCAGGCCTAGCTTTCTAAGCCTATTTTTTACAACCAAGTACTTCATAGCACTTTTAAGCGCTTCCTTTCCTTCATGTATTTTTTTAGATTTTTTTTTTTTATAGTAAACTGCAGGGACTGCTGGCTGGATTTAAGGAAGGCACAAAACTGTAGTGTCCACAATATGCTGAATATTCTCCAAAGACAAGTGTCCAGCATCCTACAGGGCAACATGGGGGACTTATGGAAAACACCATTTTCAGTGGAAGGCTATGGGGACTAATTGGTAATGTGGCAACTACGAGAGCATCCCATAGTAAAAAATCTTATGTTTTTCTTTTCTTTAGGTGAAATCTGATGAGTGGGACAATGAGATCTGCAGAACTGGATGATTGTGGTTGGTTTTCCTTTTCAGCTAACTACACAGGTATTCTTTCTAAAATCAACTGTTAATATTGAAAATAGGTTAAGAAATCTGAAAGCTATATGAAATCCCTAAGAGTACAGGTAGTTTGGCAAAAGAGAAGAAATAGGCAGCAGCTTTATGTGGGAGCTGTGCTTTGCTTACACCTGGCCACCGTCCACATTAATCACATGTGCAGCAGGCAGCAGCTCTACCTTTCTGTGCAAATTCTTCAACAACTGGTTTAAAAAACCAGGCAGGATAGCTGAGTCCCCAGGTTCACGTAAACAGGGAAACGAACACCTGCATAACAAGATAGAAAAGCCATAACTACAATGGTGGAAGTTTTCAGTCTTTTGTCAGCTGAGGTTTTCTGCAGCTTTCTCAGCCCCTCAGGTGCTGGGTGGGGAGGCAGCCACTCGCTGGGGTCTGCCTGCAGGGCAAGAGGCTCTTGGTGCCTCGGAAAGCTGGAGCTTTGCCGTCCGTGATTTTGGTCCAGTGCCTCATGCATGAGCTACGTGACAACTCATTGGTCCAAAATGTCCATCCCTCAGAAGAAAAAGCTAAAACTAGTTTGAAAAAAAGTTTTCAAGGAAAACCAGGTCAGAACTGGAAGACATGTGCTGTGAAATGATCAAGAGAAAATCTTTTGATTGATTGCAACTTAAAAAGAGCAGGCCTTTTTCTTGATGGGTTTTAATTTGATCTTTGTTCCTGAAATGTGTGTATTGAGAGAGCTTTTTTTTCACCCATCTTTAACTTCAGCCAGAACACAGCATTCTGTGAACACCTGGGTGAGATTATTTCATTCTGCCCTGTCCTGCTAGCAAACTCAATGTTAAACCAATAGTAAACATGAGCCACACTTATTGTAGAATCATAGAATTATTCAGGTTGAAAAAGTCCCTTAAGATCGCTGAGTCCAACTGTTAACTCAGCAATGCAAGGTCCACCACTAAACCATGTCCCTGAGCACCACAGCGAATACCTCCAGGGACAGTGACTCCACCACTTTCCTTGGTAGCCTGTTCCATTGCTAACAACCTTTTTGGTGAAGAAATTTTTCCTACTATCCAATCTAAACCTTCCCTGGCACAACCTGAGGCCTTTTCCTCTCGCCCTGTTGCTTGTTACTTGGGAGGAGAGACTGACCCCTCCACCTTGCTACAACCTCCTTTCACTGCCTGGTCTCCTCTCTGTGGGGCTGCTCAGCGCCAGGACATGCTCGTTTTTCCCACAGGTGGAAATATCTACAGGGACATAAAAGCACATTTTCAACCTGTTTGCCAACAGACCGATTTGCAGGCATGTGAGTATGGGAGCTTTCAAGTGACAAGCGTACAGAGGAAATGTCTGTGACCACAGCAGGTGAGAGAAATGGCTTTTTCAGACCTCTCTCTGGGTTTTGGCTGCCTGCTCGTGCACTACATCAAGGCAGCAGTGTCACCAATGGCGTCAGGAAGGATGTGAGGGGCCTCCTTACCTGCACCAAGGCAGTTGCCTGCCCCCAAGCAGAGATAATGAGCACCCTTGACATTAACAGTGATTAAACACCACCGAAGCCTATGAAAATAACCACTCATGAAGCAAATCAGCTGGGGGCCCAGCACCTGTGGGCGCTGGACCAGCTGCCATGGAGCAGGGGCCATGCTTGGCACAAGTGGCCTGGCCGTGCGAGGCCAGAGAGGCGAGCTCGCGTCCTTTGATTTCTCACCCCTGGTAATTTTAAAAATAAGAGCTTAAAAAATAATACCTGCTCTTCAGAGGGTTTTTAGGGTCCTGCTTCTCCCTTCTTTGTACCCCCTTGAGATGTTCCTGATCTCCCTGCCCCAACCCAGGGCAACCGTCAGCTCTGCAGGCGTCGTGCCCTTCATCATGTCCCCTCTCTGCTGAGGCTGTGAAATGGCACCTCTGCGCTTGGGCTACGATGCCGTGAGGATGTTACAGCCTTCAAAAAAAGAAGAAAAGGGGTGCTTGTTCCTCACTCTTCCCTCAGCTCTGTCTCTCCCCGTGTGGAGGCTTCTGAGGTGTGAACACATCCTGTTTACGCCGAGACGGAGATGCTGAGGGGCGGGAGCACAGGGGCTGAGGAGCAGTCGGAGGCAGCGCGAGCACAGGGAGAGCTGCCTGCACCTGGCGACGGCCCCACCATGGACGCGCTGCCCATCTACCATGGGGGCATCACCCGTGAGGCTGGTGAGAAGCTCCTGCTGGCGGCGGGGGCTGATGGCAGCTACCTGCTGAGGGACAGCGAGAGCATCCCGGGAGTCTACTGCCTCTGCGTGCTGTGAGTGCGACCGTGCCGGGCAGGGAGCGGGGTGTCAGGAAGGGCAGGTGGTGGCTGATTTCCACCATTCATGTCTACTGTACAGCGTGTTCCCATGTAACAGTGACAAAATAAGTCCGTTTGCAGACATGTGGTAGACTTTTGGCTCCTTCACCTTGACTTAGGGCAGGGGTGGGTATAAGGGATGTGTGGTCCTTTGCAGAACGAGGAGGAGCAGGTTTTTGCCTTGCAGAGCCCATGCTTCCTACAGGCATAAAATGAAAAGAGAAAGTGGGCCTGGAGCATTTAGGAAGGATGAGCGAGGTGCCAGGGAGAAGAGCCAAACCACTTAGGATGGTGTGTGCTGCTTCATGGTGCTGGATACTCTTGCTTTATGCCTGCTACCTTCTGCTTCTCTGATGTGCTCACGGGAGTGCTTAGCAACATCCTCAGCGTCCCCTGTCACTGGGAGGGGTAGCGTGGATCACTGTCATCCAGAAAGTGCCTTTCCTTCGAGCTGCTTTCAGTCAGGCTGTGTGTCCCACAAGCTCTCAGGCTTGGAATAAAATAACTATCAAGTATGTGAAATACTGATAGGTAATGAACTAAGTGATAATATTACATCAAAGAGGGTGAAAGGGGAAAGATATGATGGGGTGGTCCATCAGAGAGAGGATAGAGGGGTTTGCTTGAGAGAGCTGGGGGACTTTTTAGTCATAGGACCTCATTTTAATGACGCAATTTAAGTATCCTACTTTTGGCAAAAGCAGAAATCTTGAAAGTCCTGAGAGATAATGCTGTACAATGAAGTACCACTGCATCTAAAGAACAAGGATGTATCTACCAAGACTAGACACACACTTAGAATCACAGAAACATAGAATTGTCAAGGTGGGAAGGGACCTTAAAGATCACCTAGTTGCACCTTACTTCAGTAGGGGAAGGAATGCAAGTGAAAAACATTTTAGGGCCAGCAACAAATTAGCTAATAGAGTGCACTTATGTGCCTGGAAAGAAAAAAACCAAACTGAAGAAGAGTCCTAAGTCAGATTTTTCCCCAAATGTCTTGAATATGTTTCCAACAATATGTGATTAAAGCCTAAGTGAGCATTATTTTTCCCTTGTTGTAGACCAGTAAATGGAGGCATGCAAGAAAGTGATAGGCAATCCAGAAATGCACAGTCCTCTTTTCAGCGAAGATGTCCGGGGCAGAAGATGTGGTTTTCCTTCTCTCATGAAATCAGGTGAACCAAGATAGGAACTACTGCTAAGAAATACCTTATCAGCTAGCTGAAAAATGGGAAGCAAGAAGCATCTTGAGTTAAATGAAAATGGAACAGACATAGCAAAAAGTGAAGAGTGCTATGATTCCTGTGATGGGAATAGGCAATAAAAGCAGAATTTCTTTTAAATAACCATCAGAGGAAATGGTGATATATCTTCTTAACACTCAGAAGTGCAGGCGAAAAACTAAGGCATTAGAAAAAGGGTCAGGCAGAATGTTACGATGTTGAATAAAATAAGAGAATCTTGAAATTAGTCCACCATTAGTGTAAATCAGGATGTAGGTAGGTAACAAGGTCTTTCATCTCCACACAATCAGTTGGGTTTTTTTGCTATATTAGTGGTAATTTACATCCTTTGGAAGAAATTTCATGAATGAAATAAAATACAAAAAAAGCAAATAGAAAGCTAACTATGAAGCTCTGCAATCTCTGGAGGAAAAGAAAAGAGACTTCAGTAAGAAACAGAATCCTACCTAATTGTTTCTGGAAATTATGGCCACCTGTGTCTTCATGTTATGTTGCATTCAAACATATATATGATAAGAAAATGGGTAGAAGCAAAACTGGTTCGTGTTTTGCAGGCTTCTTACAGAATACAGATCCTCAGTAAATTTTTATAAGGGAAAATTTCAATAGCATCTTGGGTAAATCCAGATAAAAATATTAAATGAAAAATTTTATGATGAGTATGATCTGATATAGACAGAAAGGTGGCTGAAAAATGCTAGAGCTAAACCTTGGCTCCAATGCCGCTTGACATTTCAATTCAGAGCATTACTTTAGAAATAGCAGATACAGTAAACAACATATCACACAATAACTTTGGAGACAGTTATCATAAAGATACCACGAAACGGTCTCACACTGAAGATAGCAATGACAGTCTAAAGAAATGTGAGCCATAAACTAGAGAAGTGCTTTGACAGGCAAAAGTTTACCAAAGCAGAGCACTTTAGCTGAGAGATTGGAGGAGCACGTAGGGAAGCCATGAGAGATGTAGATATATATATATTCAGTGGAGGATGCTAAACCTGGCTTTGGAAAAATAAACCAATGGACACCACACACCCAAATTCCAATCTGAACATCATGCACAGAGATGAAAGAGTTGGCAAGCACATACATGCATAGGAGCTTTGGTGAAAACTGAGGGAAATATGCAGTTGATGTATTCACTGTTTAAGAAAGAGTAAGTATTATATTTTTTTTAAAATACTTTCCTCATAAGATATAATGGAAATTATTAGGAAAAACAAAGTTATTCAGAAATTTACATTTTGTTTCTGAATCCATGCTGTAAGATCACTCTAGGAATATCTAGATATATCAAGATTAGGCAAAACACATATTTACTGGAAGTAGTGAAGTGATCTTTAAAACATGAGAAACAAAGCTGATCAGCCATTAGATATATTGCAATAAGTATCAGAACTAAATAAAAAAATTAGATCTTCCTAATGACAATTTCTAACAGAAGTGAAATTGTTTCATACTGCCAGCAATGTTTCTATTGCTCTTAGAAATGAAAAAGAGAAAAATAGTCCAGTTTTCCAAAATCAAAACATGTTCAGTTTGTCTTCTTTCTCCTTTCCCAGTATTTCCCTGGAGAAGTAAAATAAAACAAACCTACCCACCCCCAGCTCTCCAAGGCTTCCTAGGCTGCTTCTTTTTCTATTTCTTTTTTTTTTTTTTACCCTGTGGGAAGAAGGGAGTTGTCAAAATCAAAAGGCATAGTTCAGATAAAGAGAAAAGAAACATTTATCAAAAAAGTCATTAAATAAATATTTGCATGACAATACTGACATCAGCTTGAACTCACAAATTTGGCCGCTGTACAATTCCAAGTACGGTAACTGGTAAGCCCCACAATTGCCACTGCATTGCTTAGGCTGAAACAATGCCTCCTTTTTCCAAGAATCTGCATAAATTTGTAATGCCAACACCACACCCTCCCCCCCCTCCCCGAGCACCCCTAAAAAGCCCTCATGTATTTTGTCAGTCTTTGAGCCTCTTAAAGCATGCAAGAAGGGCAGCGGTGTTCACAGTCAGGCTCATTCACCTTTTGCTTTTCCAATTAAAAAGTGGAGCCATGACCTTTAAAAACGAGAAGATTCAAAGGCTTCATGAATCCCTTGTGACTGACACAGATTTTACAGGGCAAACATAAAAGAGACAGGTGGTAGCATAAAACCTGACCTACAGAGACGGGTAGTGGAGGCAGGCAGGACTCTGTTGTTGGACTGTTTGGCTAGAAAAGTGTGTTTCTCTCTTCTTTATTTCTCCTGAAATATTGCTTTACCTTCTTTACCGCTTCCTTCCACTGTCTGAAGTCACCAGGTACACATGGCATGCCTGCAAGCCTTCAAAGAGAGAACGGTGTTTTGGTGTGGCTGTGGCAAAGCACAAAGGACTCAATTTCATAAATATTTTAAGACCACAATTAAACTACCCATGGAAGAGTAGAAAGGTTTTGATTTGCAGTGTCCCCTGGGCCTCTTACAAACAGAGGTGCTGCCTGGGGATTTTGGCAAATTTTTTAATAGCAAATATTCCCAAGGTTGTCATTGCATGAATACCATCATTAAATGTACTATTAATAGGTACTTTAAGGATGTTGTTCATTGTGCTTTGAATGTGTCAACAGAGAAGAACAATTTTTTCCTGAAAATTTTTTAGGGTTGCATTGAAAAGCAAGAAGATGATTGTGGTTGCTGAAAACTGGGCTAGGAGATGTTAAACACTACATGAAGCACACCAGGGTTTTAGTATCAAAACCTGATTGTTCCAGGGAGCTTTCTTTACTGGTATGGTTTCCTCTTGCTCAATATACCCTTTGACGTTTTTAGCACCCTCAGAAATCTTCCTTGCACGTCGCTCCTAATGAAGTCAATGGGGGACACAGGCTACGATAATGGTGGCTGGTTTGAGAAGCAGCCTCTTAAACTGTGCCTGAAAAATGCATAAATAAAATGCCTGAGGGTGCCAAAAGCACTACTTTCTTGTCAGATATATGAGCACACATGCAGAAAGAGGCAGCTCATGCCTGAATTGGCAAAGATAAAACACTTGTAGTTTGGGTCTTAAAATGCACATACTTGAAAACACTTGGAAAGTTAGAAGTTATTTCAGAACTTTAAGTAAGCTAAACATGCCATACCTGTCAAACTGTATGTTCAGATTATTTGTTTGAACCCAGCCATTCATGTACTGTGATGTATTCAATTTGTGGAGAATAATCAGAAGCTGGAATACAAAGCTGCTCAGAGCTCACGAAGCAACAGTAATGGCAACAGGGATAGGCTGCACTTCTATCAGATTTTACATGTGCTATTTTTTCTGTCACCGAAACCACAGTGCATGAGTTCAGGCAACATGCTGAAACCTTCTGATGCAGCAGATATATCAGCTGTACAGGGTGAACGTGTGACACAGGATCACAAGGCAGCTTCAGCTTAACTTATCTTTTGTTTCCCATGTAATATTTTTTATAGAAATGGCAGAATAATTACATTTATTATAACATCACACATACTAATCATCATAATTTAAAACATAGTTTGAAATAAAAGCTTTTCTTGGAGAAGAAGCTCCTCTCTTCAAGGCTGTGTTGTAAATCACACACTATTTTCAGCTTTGAGAAGTCTTCTACAGCACAATAGATTCTACTGAGACATTTCTGCTCCTTGCTCATCAGAGCGAGCTTTATCTTTGCTGAGAGTAACTTGGCTAGTGGTCTTCAGATATTTCAATGGCTTTTCTTGGAAAGATTTTAGAAAGGCAGACAGCCTAAACAGTGGGTAACCGCTATGCTAACTAATCTGTAAATGACAGAATCAGTACAATTGTTAAGTAATAGAACCTAGATTAGCTCTACTCTGGTTTTATAGGTTTGATGATTTAGTTGAAGTAGTGATTTCAGGTTCAGGGATAGTCTGGTCAGACTGTGCCTACTTTGCTCTGAGAGAAACAGGAAATCTGAAGACAAGATACAGTGGATCACTCGCAAACAAGCCGAGAAATATTCTAGAGAAATATGAATCTGTAGTGTTTAGAGCGCTATTGACAGTGTTTTATCTATTGCAGTTTTTGTGAGTTTTGCCAAAAGTGATGAAAGAAATTTCACCAGGTAACCTTATTTCATGAGCTTTTGACATTTTGAGGTACTATTCTGGAATAGTAATTCATGAAGCTTAGTTACTGGCCCACCTGAGAGTAATTTCCTTCTAGTTAGCATCTCAGATTTGAATAAATTCACATTTTGATTCCAAACCTGAAGAAATTCCTCTCTGAGGCATTGCTTTTGGCTGGCATCACCTTGCTGGTACCAGATCAACATAAACCCGGCTCAAAAAAGGCTACACACTTGCTCTTTAGGTAAATCAGCAGCATTTCTGCTAATGATTGGGAGTGTTCAAGTGGTGAAGATGCTGATAACCTTCCACAGAAAACTGTGGTTAAATTCAGAAACTTTTAACAAGATTTGACTTACTCTTTTGAGCTTGTGTTGATTTCAGAAGAGAAAATCAAGATAATGCATTTGCTTTATAATGCTATAGCATTATGGCAAGCTAATACTAGTTATTGCTTCAGTTATCGTGGCTGTATTTTTGCCACAGGAAGTGTTGGTGGGGGAATCAGTGACAAAGGGTAAACTGAAGTGGATGTTCATGGACTGCTGCTGTGAGTTAATCTACAGTAACTCTGTTGGACTTTTCAGATGTTGTAAACACTGGTTTAAATTATTTTATTCGCTCTTGCTGACACAGAGCTTGTATCTTGCACATCATCTCAATGCTATTTCTTCAGCTTGGGTTAGCTGATGGGTGGTAATTGCTAAGTTGCTGTACCTTGATTGTATGTCTGAGACCTAAATAAGACATGAACCAGGGTGCTTGTCAACCAGAAAATGCAAATTCTGGACAAAGTGGGGAGCCGTAGGCTTAAACAGGATTTTCTCCTACATTAAATAAAAAGACTTCTGGCCTTTCCATGATTAATAAACCAAGCAGAAATATAGCAATTAAAGAAGAAAAAGAAAGAAAAATAAGTTTAAGTGGATGGCTAGATTGCTTGCTTCATCATTTTGACAGCTATTACTTGTGTGGCACAGAGGAGGCCATGTAGCTCCAGGGTGTACTGTGCAGGAGACACCTTGATGACCACACATATGGAACTGCTGTGGATTCCCCTGACTTCATGAGTTTTGACTCTGTGGTAGCTGATTCCCACCTCTGTAGCCACTGCTGTGCCCATGCTGTTCCCATGTTCCTAGTCCAGGGTTGTCCACTGAGATGCTGCCTGGGGTGGGTCCCTCTGATCAGGCCACTCAGGAGCTGATCCACAATCTGCATCAAACACCTTTGGATAAGGCAGAAGCAGCTACAACCTGACCTCTCACGCTATCTGCTGTGTGCCAGTGACACCTCACTCTTGCAGCACCGAGTTCCCCACCATGACATCAGTAGCAATCACCTCCATTGCATTAAGTGGTTTCTAACTGTTATCTCAGTTTGTGAGATGATGTTTGTCATCTCTGTTTCACAGGTGAGAAACTGTGACACAGGAGGCTCAGGTCTGCAGCACCCTTAACTTTGGGTTTCCAATGTGAGGGTCATGGGAATGGATTTTGGGACTCCCCAGAGCTACTCTGTACATCCTGCTGACTCTGCTCGCTTTCCTGAGAGCCATTTCCTTGTTTCACGAATCATCTGCTTCCATCTCCTGTTTTTGGCTTTTTCACCCCTTTTGTGCTGCTCCCAGTAAAAGACTCCTCATACTGCACCCCTGTTTGTTCCTTTCCTTACACTTTTAGTCTTACTCTCTCCCAGGGATTCAGTTTTCCATGCTCTTTCCTTCTTTGCCCACACTGCACAGACTTGGGTGCTCCTTTCTTTCCTTCCACATCCACCCCACGCAGTCCCAATTTTCCTTTCCAAGATGCATAATCTAAATTACCTTCTGGGTTTTTTTTTGTTTTCCCCTCCTGCTAAGCCAGGCCAGGCAACATCCATACATCACTCATACCTCGGGATGGGTACACTGCTTAGCTGAGTGCCGTGGTACAGCTGGCCCAGGCATGGTGCAGCTACAACTGCTAACAACCTTAGAGAGAGCCTCTCTCACAGCCTACATAGCCACTGCTGCTTTCTCTTGAAAACTGCAAGAGACATACCTTCCTTCAAACAAATTTTATGTCTTACTCCAAAAAGCTGGCAAAATGCTCCGCAACTGGGAGATCACTTTTTTAACATGGGGTAAGAATTGTTCTGCCCAACATGTCCCTTTTCTGGCACTTCTGCAGTCTCCATCCTTAAATAAGGATCAGGCAAATATGTAGGAAACAAAGTTTCAGTTCGAAAGTCTGAAATGTAGCAACGTTCTAAAAAACTTAGTATGGACAGTATATAATGCTCAGGAACAATGTTTGCAGCCCACACTACCGTCAGCTTCTTAAGCAATATTGTAAAGTGAAATTCCAAGGTAAGGTGAGGATGCAAATATACCAGGTAAGAAAAGCTGATTGATACAGTGCAAAGAAATCAGAAGAAAAAGCTATGTAAAGAGGAAGAAATTTATGCCATTTACTGCTGACATGGCTTTCCCCATCTCCCTGTCTTTCTGCCTTTATATTTGTTCCATTTTGGACCCAGAAATGAATACAAATTAGTTTAATCAAATTTCCCAACTGAGATACAAAACATTTGGAAATGACTTTAAAATATACCATGCAGCTGAAATGTCATGGTTAATTTTAATCTACAGCATGCAGCTAATATCCTCTGGCTATTTCAGTGGTGCAGAAGATTGTAATTATTCACCTGTTAAAGTAAATGCAGCTTTAACAAGTCTGATCACAGTTGAAAAGGAGGAGTGGAGAGGACAGGTAGACAGATGCTGTCTCAGTATGTCATCTGTGAATGATGCCTTTGTAGCTCTTTGAGAAGAATTATCTAGCTATAAAGAAACAAGCCTCTAATACAAAGTGGGCTGTTTCCTCTAATAGCAACTTCTAGATTTTCCTTTGACCAAGTTTTCCCAGCAATGGTGTTGCAACAGAGACAGTGGCAGTGCAGTTCTCAGCTGGTATAACACACCCTTTGTTATGGAGATGAAATAAAATATCATCAGTGGTGCCCAAACCACTCTTTCATAAGTGTTATCCAGTATTGTCCTTACAGCAATGGCTGTTTTCTGCTTCTCTTCATCAGTATTTTGGCATTTTTTTGCCTTTGATCAAAAATTCATAGGGCCTTATTCATCAAGGTGTTAGTTCATTATTGCTCTCGTCGCTTGTTCTTTACTGGCATGGAAGAGGAGCGTTGCAATTTTGAGTGAGGCTTCTGTCCACCCTCGGGCCAGATGAAGGGATGCAGGAGCCCTTTGTTGGGTTTTTGCCAGAATGTCAAGGGCTGGTTCTCTTCCAAGTTACACCAGTGTCACGGTAAGAGTGCTCTCTGAAATCCTTTTCTCAGCGACATGTGTCCACCTCCTGTTGGCTTTGCCCAGCAGAGAGAGGAGTTCAGGTCACTGAAGTGGACTTGGACTGCATCTCGCCAGGAAATGTCTTCAAAGCATAAGCTGTGTGAGAGGCCCCAAGTGCATCATGCCCAGCTGCATGGTATTTGGCTTTTTTTTTTTTGGATTTTGGCTTTAGCTAGGTTGCCACACCATGTATAGGAACACTGTATCACACTAGGAGCCTTTTTTCCACCATGAATTGAGTAAAATGTAGAAAACTAAGTTGTCCCCTCATGGTGGCTGGGGAATTTCTCATCTCCTGAGAGCTAAGCTCCAGTAAATGCACTTTTCCACCTGCTTTTACACAGTGTTATGTGTTTTGCTCTTCGGAAGGTAACGTTCTATGCAATCTCAATTTTAATTTTTGCATTAAGAAAAACACCTTGATCTTCCTTCAGTCCACACCGATCTCTGTTAATGTTGAGTAGTTTAAATCATAATAAATTTTCTGATAGAGGCTCTTCTCATGTAGCGGTAAAGAGAACTTGGCTCATCAAAACCCTGTCACTCGCACATGGAAAGTGAAAAGCACTTTGAAGTGGTAATGAAGTAAGTTCCTGCTGTTTAACAGAAAGCTTTGATAAGATCATATTATTTGGGAGAGTACTTATCAGAAGAGTTGTAATTCATTTTGTGGAAACAAAGATCCCAATGGAAGGTAGTTAGATGGGAAGATCTAGCTGTTCATCATCTTAACAAAATTATCCTCCTTCCTTTGTGCACTTCCTTTGAAGAAGCAGGTGTGGTGGTCCTGAGCCACCTCCCATCTGCATAGTGGCTGTGTTTACTGAGGCCTTCAGAGCCAGCAGCAGATGATGCTGTTGTGTTTTTCAGTTTAAGCACAGTGAACCCCTTCAGGTCTTTCCATCTGTCCTCAGTTTGCCAGGTGAGTGGAGAGTTCTCCCTTGTCCCTCACAAGGCTGTGATAGCACAGTCGTGCTCCTCCCATTCTCCACACTCTGCTCAAAGCATCCATGTTCCCAAATTTTTGTTCTTTTTTTCTCTGTCTCATGGGATTTTAATCTGAAATATCCTTTATTCTTTCTCTGAGCTCGGCTGAAATATTTTACAGTGGATTTTTTTTTTTTAATGTGGGATAGGTGTCTATCTTATGCTTCACACTGCTTTGGCCCTGAATATTACTTTATCTGCCCTCTCTTTTTCTATTTGTCCAGCTTAGTAACCCTTTCTGGCAGAGTGCTGAAAGCCATGAGACATTTCAGAATCAGGGTAGCACCCCAGCACCTCAACCACTTCAAGTCATGCAATCTCTTAGGCAGAGAAAATGATGAAAGAAGCAACAGATGGAAGCTTTCCAGACAACTGAACTATGTGTGGAAAAATCAGATTTTAAAGAGACTGAAGCAGTGAGAATGCTTTGGGACAACTGAGAACAAGCATAGGTAATATGCACAGTGTATTATTAAAGCCAGGAGGGAAGAGAACAAGTTTATTGTTTTACATACAGGTTCTGTTGGTTTTGGGGCATGAAAATAAATGATCGAACATGCACTTCAAAAAAAAGGGACAAAATGGTAGGAGGTCTCTGGTGTTTCTCAGTACACTATGGCCTGTGAAAATGGCATGCTACATACACAATTGCAGGAAAGCCTCTTGTGATTTCTAAAAAGAAAAGATTCATGTGAACATCAGCTACTCATGAAGAGCTGACAATACAGGCACAGCTGTCAGAGGTTTTAAGAAAGGACACGATGGCAGAAGATTGCCTAAGGGAGCTAATGGGAGACAGTGGATTCCCTGAGCAGGAACTTATCTAGTGGCTTTTCAGCAACCAAGGGTTGTGACCTCAAACACCAGTGATGCAGTGCCTTGACATGAAGAGAATAGCGTCATCCTGCCATGTCCTTCCCTCCTCCTGCTGCCACAGCAGGTTGCTCACATCTCTTCCCAAGGGCCTTTTCTGGGCTTGTCCAAATCCTGGACAGACTGCAGCAGTTGAGCCTGCTGAAGGAAGAAGTCGGGTAGCGGCAGCTGTTCTCCTCCTTAGGCTTCCGTGAAGTTTGCCACCTTCTGTGACCATCTGGTGCCAGGTAGAAAGTTGCCTCTCTGAGGAAGAAGGTCCCTTGGTTAACACAAAGAGGTGGATGAAGTTGTGGTGGGATTGTGGGGGTGTGTCCCATACACAAAGAGGAGTTTTCCTCCAAGCAGCCCCAATGGGAAGGAAGGGCTTTGTGCCTTCTGCATCCACATTCAGTCACAGTGGGAGTTGAGTGATGGTGGGGGAGAGCTCACAAATCACCACAGGCGGTTTTTCCTCCTGCTTTGTAGGGTTGTAGCAGTGTGACAGCTGTTAACAACTTCCTACTTGGGTAAATTATATCAGACACCACTTTGCAAAGGTTGCTGTAATGACTTTTTAAAAAGAATTTATCCAGAAGACATGACACGGCGTAAGTAATTGCAATCATATGGTATCTGTGTCATTGATGGTTTCTGCTATTTTGTAGTAACCTCCTATAATAACATGTATAATTGGAAAGAAATCAATTATTTTTCTTAAGAAAGCAGAAAAATACTATATGCGAAAAGAGGGAATAGTCCCTAAAATCCTTCTGTGTATTCATCTAAATCTATGTAGTATGAAATACAATCTTTCTTAACTGATACCATCTAAACTAATGTTGCACTCACAAAAGTACCATCAATTATCTCTGCTTCTGAGTTATATTTTTTTTATATTGGTATAGTAATCTACCAAGTAAATCATTCACTGTGTTGGGTTTGTAAGAGAAGCAAGACTGACTCTGGACATGGGCACGTCTTATTATTGTATGACTCCTTATTCTTGAAAGACTTAAATTAACTTTATAAGGAAGGAAGATTCCATACTCTTGAAAGTCTCCTTTATTAGTATTTGAGAATTAGGAATATGTGGGCGGGCAAGGCAAAGAGTAATTTACCTCATTTTTGTGGGTCTAGCTTTCCAAATAAATTATGCTCATGGTTCTGCTTCTGGGGACATCTCCATTTAAATCAATCACAGTACAGTAATGCAATCTGCCAATGACGTACCTCTTTTTCCAGGGAAAGTATGTCTGGTGTGTGTTTGTAAAAGGAGGTCACTGAAAAAAAAAAAAATGCTGAGGCAGGAGTGAAAGCAATATCACTTAACCTAGAATAACTGAATATTGCTAAACTAGATCTGAGTCAGACCGGTCCCTCTCATCTCAAAAGAGCCCAGCTGCTTCTGCCCTGTGCCTCTTTTTTTAAAAATCTACCTAGATATTTTATTGGTAAATTTATTTTTAAGGAAAGGTTAGCAGATGAACTGACTCCCATGTATCAGAGTGTACCTCTTGTGAAACCTGATGGTAGATATGAGTACTGAACACTTGTTGATTTTTCTTTTTTTCACAGGCATCAGGGTTACATTTATACCTACAGAGTGTCCAAGACAGAAACAGGATCCTGGAGTGCTGAGGTGTGTACTTCTCCTTTCTTATCTGAAAATTTCTACAACCTGGTTCATATTTGTATTGATTTAATGAAATATATTCAAATTATTCATGTTTCTGCATAGTCTGGTTTTTATCGAAGGGAATTGATCTTGAGCGCGCCCATCACTAAGATGTCTTGGTGCTACTTCTGACAGTCTTGAATGCATAAATTAAATCCCTATTACATTTCAGCTCTTGCATAATGAAATAGTGCATTATTTTGCATCACTTTAAATGGCAAAAATATTGTGTTTTTATTATTTGACAAGCACAACCAGTTCCCTTCTTTCCCACCTATCATTAATGTCAGAATATTAAAGAAATTATTTTCAATCTACAGTGTTTTAAAGTTAATTTATCTACAGATTAATTCATCAATGGTGCAAAACAGAGGTAGGGTATTCAAAACTTGATACAAAACATGTTTTCACCTATCTGATAAGAAACTGGTAATTCAAGTGTAGAATAACACCATTTGCAATACAAGACAACTGTTGGATTTGATCGAATTGGGATGCTAACCTGTGTTTCTTTTATGAAGGTCTTGTTCTTTGAGGTACTCTGTGTATTAATTTGTAATTAGCTTTCAGTTTGCACATTAATGAATATCGATTACAAACATTAAATAATTTCTAGACAGGAGTAATTCCTTGGCCATTATTATCACAGAACTGGTTGCAGTGCTCTGGAAGACAAGACTGATTAGTGGAGCTACTCAGAAGCAGATCAGGGACTAAAAGTGACTGACATTACTGCAGAGTAAATAATTATCCTGGTACTCAGGAAGAATTTACTCATTCATTCCTGTAAGGCATCCCTCAGGTTTCCACTGCCCAAGCAGGAAGGTTTTTGGGATGGGGTGGGGATGGTGGTGTGGCACGGCGAACATTGGTGTCTCCGGAAGGATGCCAGGACCCCCAGGGACCTCAGCCTGTGAAAGGTAATTCCCTGAGTGAGGCTGAAGCCTGCTTTGGCCCCAGGTAATGTCACCAGTGAGGTTCTTTTGGTGTTTTATAGGCCATCTTCCCCCCATGACCTCCACTGGCTTCCTAAGTATGGGTCTTGCACTTTCCCTCACTGTATTTGAGAACCATAGAACCATAGAATTGTTCAGGTTGGAAAAAACCCTTGGGATCATCGAGTCCAACCACTAACCCTACTCTACAAAGCTCACCCCTAAACCACCTCCCCCAACACCACATCGAAGTGACCTTTAAACATCTCCAGGGGTGGTGACTCAACCACCTCCCTGGGCAGCCTATTCCAATGTCTGACCACTCTTTCTGTGAAAAAATTTTTCCTAATGTCCAGTCTAAACCTACCCTGTTGCAGTTTAGAAGAACCTTACCGCTGTTTCACAGCATAGGTGTTCTGAAGACCCAGGACTCTTAAATACATCCTCTGCAGGGAAAGGTGCTAGCTACAGACCTGTCACACCGGCCCTTCCCCTAAGCAAACAGAAAACTTTAAGTAAATGTTGCTAAGAGCACACTGGCCTCAGCTGTTAGAAACAGCCGCCTTAAATCCAACGTAACCCCACAAAATGTGCCTCCAAGGCCAGAACAAGCTCAAGGCGCAGCTGGTGTTTCCCTGTCTCTGCTTCCTCCTCTGTGGCTGCTTAGTCTAGACGCAAGCTCAGGTCACACCCACCTTTCAAGGACGAGGCAGGGAAATTAAAACAGTGCTGATACACTCCCAGCCAGGGCAAAGTCTCCAGCTGGTGTCGGTGAGGCAGGATACAGCCCAGGGCTGCTGGATGAAGGCAGTGTCCCTCACATGGGAGTATGCTGGAAGGACTTGTGCTTGTTCTCCCATGACTTTGGTGGGGAGAAATGAATATGAGAATGCCCTGGAGGATTTAACAGAAACACTGGATAGTTGATTAAAGCAGACGTAGCTTCATTTCACAATGTTTGAAAATATGGTAAGGTACAAAGATAGAAAACCACCCACTCGTAATAAGTAGGTACTATTTTGTTGCAGCCTTTGTACGAGACATAGACAGGAATACTCAATGACTGCATAAGCTTGGAGAAAGCCTTGTGAAGAGGTTGTGTTCATGCCTGAATTTGGTGGTGTAAGGACACCCTGTCCCTGGTCAGTGCCAGATGGTTCTCCGGATCTTCCTGGTGTTTCCGGATCTTCCTGGTATTTCCAGGCTGGAAGTATCTTAGCAATAAATCTGGCTACAATAAAACAGAGTCAGAAATAGTGAAAGATCCCTTGGGAATTTCCCTAATAAACATGGCAGGCTTTGTGTTTCTCTTGTAGTGATTAAGAAATTGTACCTCTTCCAGGCTTATACCACAACACTGCTGGAAACTGCTCTTCATTCTGCGAGGCTGCAATGTCCCAGGGGAAGGAGGATAGCAGTATGGCTAGTTAACTCATTTTAAGTTGGCACATCAGGGGGTTAGCTCCTTCCCTGGGGGGGGTGTGCATTTCTGAGGACAAGGCTTCTGTGCCAGTGCCCAGAGCCTGGCACAGATGCTCAGCACCCAGCATCCCTTCTCACCTCTCACCATCCGGCTTTGCAGACAGCACCCGGGGTCCACCGGAGGCTCTTTCGGAAAGTGGACAACCTCATTTCAGCCTTCCAGAAACCTGATCAAGGCATCATAACACCCCTGCGGCACCCGATCATCAACCATGCGAAAGCCAAATACCCACCAGGTACTCGTGGGGCAGAGGGAGCCTCAGCCATGGCTGAGCAGAGTCCTCCACTGTGGTTGGGATGGAGGTATCAGACTTATTTGTGTCTGTGACCTAAATTAGCAAGCAGGGTGGCGTTGCCAAAACCGTGACCTAACTTTTCTACCGTGTGATCGGAATGCTGGTTCTCAGGTGTTCATTAGGGATACGCCTGCCAGTGTCCCGAGAAGATGAATTTTGAATATGCATTCCTGAGCACTCTACCAGCTGTGGCTACCTTCCCTCCCCAGTGTCCTTGCTCTTGGAGTTATGAACCTCCTGATCTGTTCATTTTCCTACAGTGCTCATCCTTTTGTATCTTTGTGATCATTTTTCTTAGGGAGAAATGAAGGCCATGACTTCCACCTGCAGCCCTCATGAAGATGTTTCCCCCAGCGTGACATAATCATATCTTCTAATGTCTCCTCTAGTCCATGCTCTAGAACAGAACGATTTATATGATAGTTAAAACTCCATGAGTTTTCTTGTAACATTTGCAGAAATGTGTATTTCATAGAATTTCTAGCTCAAAAATGTAGAAGTTTTAGGTTTCAGAATATTTTTTTTCCTTTTTTTTTCTAAGAGGATAAAAAAATATCAACTGCTAAACAGTGAAATAGTGTAGTGTTTTCTTTTTCTCTTTTTACTCTCAAGTACAAAATATTTTTCACTTCAAGATTAGTTCCCAGATAATTAGTTACTAATTTTACATTAATTAAGTTTGGAGTCTGCTTTGCTTTATTCTGGTTGGCATTTATGCAAAACCTGGCAAGCCTACTTTTATAGTTCCAGGAAAATACCTTACATTAAAGTGTCCTTGCCTTTGGTGGGCAGCGTGTCTGTCATTCATACAGTTCCTAAAGACATTCCAGAAGCAGCATCATGAGAAGCGCCACTAACTGATTTCCCATTACACCAGGCTCTCTCTCTGCCCTGTAACTGTCCACTGCTGCCTGAATGTACAAAATTTATTGTTTGCACAAATGACCCAAAACTTCAGCAATGCTGAGACCAGCCAGTGAAGGGCAGACCACTGTTCTTTGCTTTTAGATGTTCCCTGTACTTGAAATGAACTGACCCTGCATACAGTTTTTTAAAATAAATTATTTTTGCCTGACAATTTCTCTGCTTTCCTTTACCTATCCTTGTGTGCCTCTGTGCTGCTGCAGATCTCCTGGGAGAGAGGTTTGAATTAAAGGTCGTGTCAGTTGTGTGGGTTTAACATAAGCATGATGACACTGTCCTGCCTGGACTGACAGACAGTACGAAACACTTTTGAATGGACTGAACATCCTACAGCCCTCATTTTTCGGGAGGTACTACGGTGTGTGCACTGCAGTCAAAAGGTGGAAGACATGGTCTCATCTCTGTGTGGGTTTTTGCCAGGCAGGCTTCTGTGAGCTTTGGGAGAGACTCCAACCCTGGCCCAGCCTTGCTGGTGTGTGCTCGGTCTGTGAGAGGGCTGCACCAGGGCTGGCTGATGGAGTCGTGCCACCATTAGTCACTCTTCAACCTGCACAAATGGTCCTGACTAGCAAAGGAATGTGATTCTCCCACTCTCATTACCAAAAGACAAGACTAATGGTGATTGCGAATGGACTACAAAAATATATTTAAAGAAGCAACTCTTAATATAGCCACCTTTGAGTTTCTCTGGTTAAATGTTTCATGCCTATACTTCTGATTTCTGCGTGGCTTGGAAGGCTGGAGATGTTTGATAAGAGAGGAAAATTTTTTTTCTCTGGAAATACCGTACTCAGGAAAACGCATCTTAGCAAATTCGACCAGACACAGCTGCCAGGGCTCAGTGGCACAGTAAGAGGTACTGTGTGGGGCTGCTGGTGGTTCCCCAGGCAGCAACAACCTCCCGGCGATAGCCCCAGTGCCTGTATTTATATCTGCATGTAAGATACTTAGGTTGGGAGGTCTCCTTCACCAGCACATTAAAAAACCCTCCACCCGTAATTTACTTAATTGTTGGTATCCTAGATCCTGCCTTTCACCTCACTGAAGTCAAGCTGGATGTGAATAGTGACAGAGCTAAATGGGCTAAAGGATTCAGCAAGGTTAGGATGCTTCAAGCAGCATTTGATAAGGTTGGAAGGTTTAAACTTTTATTTTTAATCTTTTTTCTATAAGTGGATATATGTGTGTGTGTGTCTGTGTGTGCGCGTGCGTGCAAGTAAGAGACAGTGTGTGAGTGAGTAATAAACCATTTTCTGTAAAGCAAAAATGCCTTGTAAAAAAAATGGGAGTAATTGCAATAAATAACCAGCCCCACAGTAACAGAGACCAAAGGGCAATACTGTTGAAAAGTGGTGAAAATTTCAGTTCATTACACAGTTTCTGTCCAAACAAAGCTGAATTTCATTTGTGGTGAAACGTCCCAGCTTCCTAACTAGTCACATAATATTTTGCACTATGTGTTGCTCCGTACCTCTTTGTTGTACATGTTTGTCTTAAGACACTGCCATACGGTGGCAGATCCAGCATAATTTACTCTTTAATGAAATATTTAAAAGCTGGCTTTTTAATTGTTACATAATTCAGCAAATGTCAGCCATGGGGGCTCTGACCTGCCCACCTCCAGCACAAGAGCAAACATCCCTGGCACCAGCTGCTTTGCTGTCACTTGTGCCCATTGAACCTTCCCTGTGCCTTAAAGCTTTCCCTTCCCTCCTTGCATCTACAGTGGCTGGTCTCTGGCCATTCCTCTCCGACTTTCTGCTCCTGGAAACCACCATTCCCCAAAACCAAGTGAGCTGCTGAGTGCTGGCAGAGAGCGTGGGTGCCCCCCAGGCTTCCCACGGGAGCCTTTTTACTTTCTAAGTGCTGGAGCTAAACTTCTGCTTTAACCTGGTTTCTCCTGGGAGCAGGAAGGAGTGTGCTTGGAAATGGTCTGTGGCAGATATTTGCACTGTGGTGGGGATAAATGTAGTGAGAAGCACTTTGCCCAGTGGCTGTGTCCTATAGAAATACCATGTTGGCTTGAAGCAAAGGCTGAGGCCATCAGTGCTTTGTGCTAATCTTGTGGCACAAGAGCAGCAGCCCACACATCCGTAGTGTGGTGCAGTGAGCTGAAGATAACTGGTTTGACTATGGATGACTCCAGCAGTGCGTTGCTCTTCTAAAAAATACATTAAATAGGCCAGGAGATGCCATTTCTGTTTAAAGCTGAGAATGTTGTTTCAGTTTCTGATGTAAATTATTAAGACAGAGGCTTGTTTGTGTTGTTTCTTTTGGGTACCCAAGGGCCTGGAATTGCTGTAGTCTTAAACAAGGTGGAAACTGAGAGAAAGCTCATGGTACCCGAGGGACAATTTGTCGATGCTTGGTTACAGAAATAGTAGTATGGAAATCATATAGATTTCATGCATTGATCTAGGTGTGAAGAGCTACAGATCCTTTTAGAGAGTAGCAGCTGCATTTTGTGGGCATGACTTCACCGGACAATATCTTTTATCACCTGCTGCTTCCAGCCCACCATGCCTGCCAGGCTGCAGACACACTGGGACACAGTGCCTTGCTGCTGCTACTGCTCTGCCCCAGGCCTCCCGCCCCCCTCCCGCTTCCCCTGCCTGCTGCAGTCTGGACTCTGACAGCAGATTTTGCAGCTCACAGCTGCTCCACTGGTTACAGTCGTGACAGACCTCCTCCAGCACTCAATCCATACCGGCTCCCAGGCTGGTTTTCTTCCTTTTTCTACCAAAGTGCCTCTTTGGCCTCATTTCTTATCCAACACAGCTCTTCCAGCCTCAGCCCTCATGCTGTGTAATTGCCTAGCCCAGCTGCTCCCATATATTTTTCACCATGTGACCTTTCCTTTAGCCTTAAACACTCCTTTTGCTCCTCCAGTCCACTGTCTTCTCCTCTCTGCTGAATGTGCTGGGCTTTTCACTTTTCCTCACACACACACACACTTTTGATACAGTCATTCATCATCATCTATTTGAGGCTCTGTAGAATGTGCAGGTACTTAAACTCTGCTCCTCAACCCCTACCACCACTGTTGACTTCACCCACTCAGTTCTTGAGAATGCAAAGGCATTCAGCAGGTATTTTTTATTTTTTATTTTTTATTTTTTTCCCCTCACACTTGTTCAGGTGAAATGCAGTAACTTGGGCTCAGAAAACGCCTGTGATTTCACCTGCAGTGAAATGTGCAGAGCTATATGCATGAGCTTTGGTGAACCAAAAGTAAAATTAAATCTTGCTAGCAACCCCCTGCCTCCCCAACTATTGAATCAATATTGTCTGAAGTTCTTTTTTAGCTGTTTGAAAGCGCCTTTCATTTACAAGACCAGAATATCCCAAATACATGGAGTAAACATAGACAGAGTCACACACCCTCCGTTTGCACCTTTATTTTTTAAAAATGAAATAGTCAAAGTTCTTTTTCAAATATCGACACATAATATATTAACTTTCAGTATTTACAGCGTGTTGCTGGGATGTTCTTGTAGAAAATGCATGCTTCTGGTCTGAAACCCAGAGCAAAATGCATCAGACCATTTAACTGCAGCCATATAACATAAACCTGTACAGTATCCAGTCACTATTCAGCACGGGAGTTAGAGCAGGAATAAAAAAATCGGGATCTATTGTTTCCTAGCAACGAGGCTGAGACCGTTATAACACAATTTCTGTAAGATCAGAACCTCTAACTGGTGTTAGACTGAAACTGAAGATCTTGGCATACATTGTAAACATTTTTACTGGTGATGAGAAAGCTAAAAAGGAACATTACTTTGACATATATCATATGCTATGCTTCTCTTTCTTGTTTATTGACACTTCTGCCTGAAGAGTATGAAGATTTTAATGTTGTATCATGGTTCATACAAGTAAAATACTGTCAAGGACACGATCTGATATACTAACATTTATTAAAAGGCTAAAGTCCACCACGAGATCTAAGGAAAAACTGGAAATCGTCAAACACATTTCCTTAGACAAATAATGGCAGCCGACAAATGCCCGGACAAATCCACTGTGAGTCCGACCCCACTGTTCCCAGTTTCTGCCAAGAAGCGATGCTTCCGGCAGTCAGAGTGCTTTTGACCTGGTAAATGTTTTGAATCAAGGAGAGGTTTAAATAACAGTCGGCACTGGACAGGGATAACCCTTAGGGCTGTCGGCAGAGCCTGTGCTGAGGGTCACCAGGATAGATCAGCTGCGAACCAGCCCCCTGCAAGCGAACACCCAGCCAGGGAGCCCTGAAAACAGGAGCTCCTCTGCCTAAACCGCCTTCCCCTTCGCAATTGCACTGTGGCTCCCAGCAACACCCGCTCGCCATGGCTCGTCACAGACAGGCTGCTGTGTGTGACCCTGGCTCGGGGGGCCAGGGGGCTCCCCAGCTTCAGGAGTGCCCATGACCACGTCAGCCTCACTGGTGTGCGGCCGGGAGGATGTTACAGAGCTCAGCCCAAAGAGCTGGGTCGTGGGTACCGAGATGCACATTGACCTGTTCATATATATTTATTTGGCTATGTTCTACATAGATATCTATACATATATATTTATATCTCTGAAATGCTCTAGATTTGCTAAACAAATATGAAAGCAAAGGAAACATTACTTGTACACACTATTGGTTTGGCTGTCATAAAAAATATAGTATGTATTTCTCATGGTAAGTATTTGCTACAGGATAGTGTGCAACAGTCGTTATTTATTTTATTTTATTTCATTTCATTTCATTTTATTTTATTTTATTTATTTTATTTTCTTTTACTTTCAGAACCTTGTCTGCAGTGCAGAACACTAGCATCAAATTATCTGGTCTAAATAACAGTAAAAATTTCCATTAGTTTTCTTTTTCTCATTTGGGTCTCTAGGCTATAGTGCAAAACAAAAAAGAAAAAAAAGGAAGGAAAACTACAAAAAACCCAGACTAAAATATTGGTATAACTACTAGGAAAGAAAAAAAAATGGAGACTGAAATATTCCTTGCCTCCATCTGAGGTTGCTCATGTACAAGATGGCCCAAAGCTATTTGTCTGCTTAGTTCTCATGAATCACTGCTGGCTGGCCCATATGTAGCTACAACTTAAGTCTTCAGTGCTCTTTCCGTAATAAATTGTTTTTCAGCATTGGTATCTCAACACGATACTTCTATTTAGTTTCCTAAATTTCTGAAACTATTATGATGAAGGCTTTTTTTTTTTTTTTTGCTTTTGTAACCAAGCCATGTAATATCATGTGATTCTTTACATGTCCATATTCTCATAGGAAATATTGTTCAAAAATATACCTTAGACTGCACCCAGGAACTGGGAAAATGCCAAATCTACTTTCATAGACAAACTTGTAACACATTTCACTCTTTGACCTTTTGGCATAATATGAGAACAACAGTAGTCAAGGCAGTATTAAAAACCACAGCTGTAGGTAATACAAAGTGCATTTCCTGCATATAATACAAATATAAGAAACTAAAGGCACAAGCTAACTAAATATGTATTACATACTAGAAATGCACAGTTCAAGGTAATTCTAAGCGCTTCAAATATTTGTTTATAATGGATATTTAAAGCAGTTTGAAAATGATCCTCATTAGTGAATTGCAAAAAAGTATAATTGTTTAAAATATAAGTAAAATAGACTCTAATATTGACATCTTGGATCAGTGATAAAATACATCATCACGTTTATGAATGCACTCTCTATATACAATTCATAAATTACTCTTCCATTGATTAAAAGCATATTAGAGGCTCAAGGATTTGAAGGTCCATTTTTAGGCTGGTGTGGAGGTATTCAAATTCTCCGTGATTGTATGGAAAAATCACAGCAATTAGAGCTGTCAAACCTCAGCTCTCAATTCTGTACATGCGTTAATGATGAGCCTGATCGATGGGTGTATGTGTAGATTTTGGTCCACAGTTCCACCTGCCTGGGGAGCAGAGGGTTGTTTTAGGGACCAGGCTCTCGCTCAGCCTGATCCTGCAGCCCCAAAGCTGCTCCCAGGGGAGCAGGAGTCTGGAAGGAGACAGTAATTGAAGCAAGGCTGAGACCCAAGGTCAGACCCCTTGGGTTTGGTTCAGGTCTCATTTGCCAGCTCAGGCTCATCTCTAACTTTGGTACAGTCTGCTCCACTTGCCCAAAAACAAGGGAAAGAAAACTGGAAAGAAAGGAAGAAAGACAAAGAAAGCACTTTGTTGGCTTCGGTAAGTATAAGCAGAAATTGTTTCCATATATTTACTATGTCTGTTTTGAAAGAAATGTGCAATAACATCACTGTTACGGATACACAGGCTCTATAACAAGACTTCTAGATCCCTTTGAAAGTCAGTAAAGGAAATTTGCTTAGCCTCC
>NW_009704317.1:0-40788 GCF_000703405.1 Apaloderma vittatum
TCTTTTCCAACCTGAATCGTTCTATGATTCTTATGAAATCCACTGACCTTCTTCCAAAAAAGAGGGAACACAGAGAACACCTTTCTGCTTGCTATAAATATTGTTAAAATTTGGCCCACCTTTGCATGCCTCCCCAGTTCTCCACATTTTAATGCACTGCATTAAAACAACTACAGGTATTCCATGGTATTACGGTAGCCACACACAGGCGTAAGGTGCCAGCACACAGGTCTCCAGTGCAAAACAGTGGTTATTGTAGGTGTAGAGGTAGACAGTGCTTAGAGCCACACTTTCCTTCTTTGGGCTTTGTTGCATAACGTGGCTGCTACCTCCATGGCAGAAGCAAGCAGAACTCCAGGGCAGATGCTCTGTGTGGCCTGAAAGCCCATTGGGATGTGAGAGACAGCAAACATTTGTCAGGTTTGTTTTTCAAGTTTTTCCACTGAGAAGAGGGAATCACCCCTACAGCAGCTAGAGCAGTCACCCCCATGCAGGTCAGTCCCACTGCCCAGAGGGCTGTGCCTGCCCCAGAGCAAACTGTCCCACCTGCTGCCTCTCATCGACAAACAGCTGCCCCAGGAAGAGCTCATCACAGCCTCTCTAACCACTTAAAATTCACAGAGTCTGCTGGGCAGCTTAAATTGCAGGTCTTTGCCAATAAAGCTCTTTCTTTTTGGTTGACAGGAGTAGAGGAGTCCTTGTCTGAGGAGCTCAGCAAGATGGTCTGAAGGGACAGCATTTGGAGTGTAGCAGCCTCTTCTTGTGGCTCTTCTGGAGCTGTAAGGCAGCTATCCTCAGCTCTACACCTTTCAGTCTGCAAACTGTTGTAAAGGTGTCGTCACTCTAGCTTCTTGTGACAACCTCCCAGCAAGGCTAGCAGATGAAAGGAGAGTCGTTCAGCACAAAGCTAGCTGCTGGCATGCAGCCACACGTGGCTGGAAGTAATCCAGTTTACTAACTGCAGCAGGTTAGGAGACGCTCCCTGGGTCTCCTGGGCTACACTGTGGGGAGCAGTGATCTCCAGTGAACAGACAATGATGAACAGCTCTGAGTGTAAATTCCTCAGTTCGTACAGCTGGACCTGGAACAGGATGTTTGTAAAGTATCTTCAAATATCATTACAGAGTTCCTTCAACAATTCAGGCTCGTACTGTTGTAACTATTTCAGCTAAAATTCTCCCTACCTGTACCTTAATACTGTCACAAACACTTTGTAGGTTTGTAAGACTATTTAAGGTGCAGGCACTTAAGAGGATTAAGCATCGTCTATTTGTAAAGCACTTTGAACAGACATCACACTTTAAGTACCAAGTGTTACCTCTGTGTGAAATGGCCAGAAACCACTATCCGGCTTGGTGGTTCCCAGGGCTGGCAGGCACACAGCGTGTAAGGACAGAACAAGCCTCAGGTGCATTACAGAGCACTCCGAGCACATCCCGGGTTCTGCTTTCCCCACTGCAGACCAGCCGAGAGGAGGGAAACGATCCAGGCAGGGATGGCTCATGACAGGGAAAAGCATTTGCTGTCCTCAGTAAGAGGATCAAGTGCTGATAAGCAGAATCCAGAGGGCATGAAGATAAGATTTGCTCCTCCCCTTTCCCACAGGGACTTCTCACAGTGGGTCCAGGCCCCTCTTAAGACTGCACCATGATGATAAGGCACAGCTGGGACCTCATTAACATCATCCCCTGCTTCTGAAACATTGGTACCACAGAGTCCCCCTGACCACACAGATGAGCAGCTCTGAACAGGGACAGACTCCTGAGCCTCTGCGCTGGGTCTGCATCCACCTCGCGAATGCAGCGTGACTTTGCAGAACTGAATGAAGTAAAATATTCTAGTTAAGAACATTAAGTATATGTGACAGGCATGAAGGCACAGAGCCTGGACTTCATTAAGGTAGTTTTTATATTTTTAAAAGCAATATTAAAAAACACTGGAAAATGCAAGATAAATGTAACATTTGCTTCTACAAGTTTTAACCCTGTATTGCTTGGCCATTTTGACATATAAATTATTGCTTACTAGCTCTCATAAATACACAACACAATAATAAGTACAGAGGCAGACAAGCATGAAATATGAAAAGGAAAACATTGGTAACATTGATTCTGGTAAATCAGATTATTTCATACATACCAAGTCTCATAAGGGTGGATAACTACTAGCTGTAGTCCCTGAGAAGTTAGGTAAATACCTTGATTTGGGGTTTTCTATTTTATTACTTTTAATGCAAGATGACAGCATTACGGCACTCAGAGAGAACGAAACAGGCAGGTGTTCTTACCCCAGCTCACTGACTTCATCCCAGTATTTAACAGTGTATAAGATGACAATAAATAGGCTATGTAAATAAATATTACTCTGCTAAAATATTTAGTATTTACATATTTCTTCATAATTTTACAGCAGCATGTCTTATTATTTCTGATAATATCTTTTTTTTTTCTGCCACTGTCACACAAATGCAATTTAATTTCTACCCAAGATGGGGCTAGAAGCAAAAAGCTGTGTCACAGAAGCATCTACAGTTGATGCAACAAAATCCCACACCAAAGAGGTACGGAGCGACTCAGCTTTTTTCTTTGTTTGTTTAATTACTCCTCCTAGCTACTAAAGAAAACACGCAGAGTATTCAATACCAGATGCAATTGTGATAAACTGAACTTACATGATTCATGAATTTTATCCTATGTAACATAATTGCACTACTGAAGGGTTTTTAAAATTCACACAATATCACCAGTGCTGGACCCTGGCAGAGGCTGTGTAGTGTCTCCCTTCCCTTTCACAGGCTTTACTTCTAGTTCTCCTCCCAACAACCACACCTTGAAACTGCTTGCCAGTCCGCAGCCCAGCTCTGCGATACTTCATCTGTTGAATGAAGACTCTGAAGGGCATTTTTTTATTCGATATATTAGCTACAGATTTGGGCTATCTGCCTTTCATTTATAGTAAGAATTAAAAGGTCTGTATTTTCAATGTGCAAGTGATGCACCCACATCAGCTCTTCTCAGACCAGAAATTTATATCCAAGTTATACAGGCCACTACGAAAACTAGTTTGCAGAGTTTTAAACAGTAGTCTAATTAGCCACAACATAGATAATGAGGTTAATGCTGGCGATGTGCCTTCAAACTGATTTTGTGCCAGCTGCAAGGGGTAGACAACACCCCATTTAGTATGAAGTCACAGCGGTGCAGAGAGCCACTATCTAAGCTGGCTTGAAGCCTGCTGGGGTAAGTTAACCCATCCATTTATTTTAACCATTTTGAACAGACAGCGTGAGGAGTCTTCAAGGGGGCTCTAGAATGCTTTCAAATCAAAGCCTGCACACAGAGTCATCCTGCTTCTGTTGGGTTTTTTTTATTTTGTTTTTTCCTCTTTCATTTTTCTCCCTTCCTTCATTTCCTTGTCTTTTATTCTTCTCTGGCACCGCTGCTGCTTCATCAGCAGTAACCACCAAAACTATCACAGAGCCAAACGCAGTGAACTGAGACACAGCCCCACCTTCTCACCCTGAATACTCTCTAATGTTCCCTCTCCCACAGAATCCAACAGACCAATTTGTGCACTAGAGAATTACACCACAGGAGCTAAAGGACACAAGCTCCTCGATACAATGCCACAGTAAAGAAGATTTCACAAGGGGGAGCTCAAAACCCAGTAAACCACCTAGGCAATGCAGCTAGGGTGGGGATTCCGGGCGGGCTGCAGCCAGAGGAAGAACTGTGATTAACACAAGCAGCGAATTGTATCTGGTTTGTGTTCTTACACTGCAAAAAGGAGCCCTCTGCAGCTAGTATCCTCATCTGAACAGTTTTGGTCTGTTTACACAAAAGAGTTATTTACAGTTATTTACAGTGCAGTCACATCTACAGAAGAACATAGGAAATTCTTACTCCATGGCCAGCAAGAGTTTATTTTTTTTCTTTTTACTGGGTAAAAAGAAGAAAATTTTTTTCTAAAAAAAAAAAAATCATATAGTATTTGATAATAACAAAGTACAAGCAAATACATTTCTGAAACATCTGTTTCCTTTACAATAGATCTATACAATATTTCACAGATGGGAAAACCAAATGCATTCTACAGATTCCCCCACAGACTACTTGTTAAAGCTGCTTTTTAAAATCCCTTTAAACCAGAGATAACACAATGATGAAGAGCATGCTACTTCAGTACTCCCACATTTCAGTAAAGGCGGATTTTCTTGGAAGTCTTCCTCACATGGAAAACATACAATAAAGATGGGCAAGCAATGCAATGTATCTTCCCTTGCTCTGGAAAAGGGCAGTAACTGTAGATCAGTGTACAAACACACGCCAGACAGAGCAGTACACTGCACACTGCCTGTGGCACACATGCAATTATTCCAGGGCAACTTCGGAGCACTGAAAAACAGAGCTAGGGTGGCAGTGGTGCTTAGATGTAGGTCAACTGTAGACAAAACTTTAGAAATGCTGCCCCGGTACATGCCCAGAAGTAGTACTTTCAGCTACAAGAAAATTGTCTAGGAGCAGTGTGTGAGAAGGACAGAAGCAGTAAAGGGAATGTGGTGCTGAAAAGCCCAGTGTGTATGCAGGTAATCACACTGGCACCCTGCAAGGTGTATCCTTTTGCTCTAGTAGTGTGTGCAAGTTAGGTGAGATTTTTACCTACTGAAAGAGTATTTCCAGGAGGTGAGTTAGGAGTGTAGGTAGATCTAGGCATTGCCTCTGAACAGACACCGACGACGCTGTAATCCAAGCAGAAAACAAAGCTCCTGCTATAATCATTTATAACACATTAACTGCAGGAGCTGGTACTGTATCTGAGATAACCGAAAATGAAGAAAATAACAGTTTTTCAGTGTACAAAGAATTGTGTCCATAAACTGCGACTGAAGTGGATTGGCTCTTACAGCGTGTTTTAGAAAGCAGATTCTTAAGGGGTTGTAATAGCGTGAACTGTTTACCACTGACCTCTGCATCACGATGCACTCGAGTTTGATCTGGTGTGTCTTTTATATCCCCCTTCTTGGTTGTCCGCACTTATCTTAAATAATACGCTCCAGTGGACTCAGGGTTGCTGCACAGATTGCACAGCGTTTTTGGCAATAATACTTTGGCAGCCTTGAATTAGCGAGGTACGTACTGTGGTGAACTGAGAATCACTCCCCTCGCGGCATGTTGCTTGCTGAAATGTTTTGCTGCTGCGACACGACGGTTCCTTTCGTTCTAATAGTGGCAGAATCTGCACTGAAAGCTACAACGGACCAAACAATATTTTCACAGAAACCAAGCTCCTGAGCTCAAAGGATGCTGCTCAGCTCCCTCTCGTGCTGGTGACCAGCGGGGATGGCACCAAGCTTGCCCTGCAACAATGTGAGCAGCTCCTTTGCTGGCTCTTGCCTGATTTTCCTGTGCATGTTGTGTGAGCTACTGATAAAACTCAGTAAACTGTTCTTATATAGGGAAGCAACATGCTTGGCATAAACATTCACTTAATTCAAAGTGCTGCAGTTACAAGGTTATATGAAGCTGTGCACGCTCACACTCGCGGCTCTATCCTGTGAGAAAGCTCAAACAGAGCTTGCTGGTTGTCGATGACATGCAGGTGATGGATGTATGGCTTCAGCTCATGATGCTCTTTCGAAGTAACTTCATTGCCTGCAAGACAGGAGAAAGGGCATGGATCAGAAAACCACACCTTGCCTGCTTCTCTGTCCCGTGCATTATGAAGTCCCCCGTGTGCCAACCTGTCAGGGGCTGGACAGGGACAAGAAGGACGGCCAGTGATCCAAAGAATTTGCTGCTGAAGTGCAATGCAAGAGGTAACAGATACAGGAAAGGGGAGAAGAAAGAAAGAAATCAGCAATCCTGGGCAGCTGGCGTGCACAAAGGCAGGTGACAAGAAGCTGCCTCCTCCCATGTGGAAGGCTTCCTCCTGCTGGCAGTACCGGCAGTCTGTCCCCTCTAAGCGTGGTTCAAAGTTTCTTTTGTGCCCCTCTGGCAGCACAGTGGGGCCTTGAGCGGAGGGGGTGACCCAGCTTGTAACTTTTAAACAGCCTTAACATGAGTACACAAGACAGCAGGCCCCGGACCATCTCCTTCAGAGCAGGTGAAAGGTGACAGGGCAGCAGATGGATTCGAGAGCTCTTCAAAGCTGCTCGGCCAGGCCCCCACGTTTCATCTGCCATGCTTCTGATTTCTGACCTACTAACAGAGACAAGTCATGCTGTCATTTCAGGGGAGTTTACACAGCAAGAGGAATAAACGGTGTAACAGACAAACTGAAGGGTGACTTGAAGAGCAGATGTTCCCTGTTACAAGCTTTGTGCCCGACACTGATTTGTGGGGACCCGCCGCCTGTGAAACCCTCCAGCACAGCTGGTGACCCGCGGGAGTGGAAGAGGAAAAGCTAAGCCCGTGGCCACGAGATACGTCGCAACAGGGAGAGAAAGCAACGAGATGTGTCTCCCCATACGTTTCTCACTGCTGACAAACAAGCGAAGGTTGGGAGAGCTCTGTTCTAGTCTGTATCCTCAAGGATTTTTTAATAACATTACCACAAATTAGAAAAGAAATCCCCTCGAAATTCCCTGAACCAATCAGCTTAACTCGCACACTCCCTCCCTCTCCTTTGTTTCACTGTCATCCTTTTCTCCATGCTCTCCAGATACGTAAGAAGCTTTCCAGGAACTGAGCATCCCTCTTGTCTCTGGAAAGAGCTGTGTAGGCAACGTGGGATGTCCGATGCTGTGCAGGTAACGTGGGAGGTCACCGCAGCCAGTTCTGTGTGTGGCTGCTAATGGGGCTCCCGGGCAGCTATTTTTAGGAGCTATCTAACTTGAGAAATCCGAGAGAGAACAGGACAAAACAATAAACTTGTGTCAGGATACAGAGATGACCTTTTTGTTCTCAAGTAAGAGGATCCCAGCAGCTCTTGGGCCAATCTGGGAATTGATGCAGGAGAAAGATTCACATTCTTGAGAGCAAAATAAGCCCACTAGAAAAGGAAACTGTCCATAAAGTCTCAATAAATATTCAGTGAATTCATTTCATGCCTAAACAAATTTAAGAAAAAAAAAAAGTGCCTACAGGGATGTCTGTATAAGCTGCTTTTTAAATGCCAGCTTTACAATAAATCAAGTCTGTGGTAAAATAAAATAACAATCACATACTTCAAACTATCGGATTATACAATAAATCTCAGGTATTAACCTCGGATTTATACCGCAACACTTAAAAACACACTTGGAAAAAAAAAAGGCAAAAACGAGATGAAAGATTTGCAGAGAAGCTGCAAAAAACCCCACACCTATATCATAAAAAGACACCAGTGCTACATCGTATAATGCCAAACAAGTGACATTCAAAGTTACAGAGGCACAGTTTGGATTGATCAGTATTTCCTTCAGTATCTAGTTTAACAGAATAAAGACACATCCTTCTTCTCCCTCTCCCTTTCCTATATATGTCCCTCAAAATAACAAAAGGATGATAACATTGAGCAGCCTTTGTTTAAAAAAAAAGACTGTACATACACATGGTATTTCTGCAGAACAAACATTCAGCAAAGCTCTCAACAGTACCTATCGTTCTCCAAGGTACATATATTTATACACCAAATTATAATTATTATTATTCTTTTTGTTGGAGTCCATGCTGAGAGCTGCTGAAAATCCAGCTAGAAAAAAGCAATTATTCCAACTTTTTTTTCTCAAGGCGGCAGCACAGTTCTGAACTTTTCTTTGGAAAACAGGTTTTAGTGCGCCTCAATAAATGACATGTTTAGTGGGTTTGGCTTAGAAACTAACCACTTCCTAAAACAGCATTGTCCTTGTTCCCTCCCTGTGTTTAACCTCTCTGCACAGAATAAGAAAAACAAGGTTTCTCTGCTGTGAGCAGCAGAACAAAGTGAGCTGGGGTCATCTGGCATGGTCCCTTAGGGTTGGATTCTCTGGTGACTAATAAAGTGGAAACACATACACGCACACAAAAATGTCTTTTTTGCAGCTGAGACACTCCTGACGTTTTCCATCAGCGGCTCCCTCCAGTGTCTAAAGCAGGCAGAGCTCTATTTGTAGGCTAACAACTGCTTTGCTACCCCTAGCAGAGGTACTAACATAACCCTGTGTTTTCTACCTAGTCAACTATTTTGTTGAAACCCACGGGATCTTAGTACCTTCAAGACTTCTACCACTTTGTGAAATGTCTTTAAGAACCCAAACTAAGCAAACAATTCCTCTTGGTGAAGAGCTAAGTGAAAAGCTGTGGTGACAAATACCATATTGTAGCTACTGGAAGCCAAGACAGCTGTGAATTGATTACCAAAAGACACAGACTAGCGGGAGACTGAGATAACTCAGTTATAGCTGGGAAAGTGAGAAAAAACAGCATACATCAGAGGCCTCCATTATTAAGTGCAGCTGGCACAGATCTTACACAGTATTTTAAAGTGGTACTAATTTTTGCAGGAAAATAATTAAAAATTTGGAAGCTGTTTCTACAAACATTTTGTAAAGTAAAACTCCATCCAACTGTGGTTACTGCTATGCTGATCTTCCAGCAATGATACACTCTCTTGCCAATTGGTTAAATAACTGTCTACTGTGTTTTGCTGCTCTGGTAAACCTGAGCAAGGGGAATGAAAGCAGAAAAACAGACCAAACAAACAAACAAAAACCCCTCAAGATTGTACAAAGGCAAAAGTAGCAAATTTTGACTACTCACCAAACTGGTTATTTCTGCAATGTCTCAACGACCGAACAGTATCTGCAATCATGTGCTGCAAAGACAAGATATAAAATATCAGCGTGAAAATCTGAGATGATTCTGTCATTAGAAAAGCGTGAAGAAATCTCCTTGCCCTATGCTGTACAGCAAAAATCAACTGTACCAAGGTAGAAATTGAAGACGGTGGGAGAGAGCCTTTGTTCTTTGTTTTAGCGATAACATATGATGAAACAGGGTTAGACTAGAAGGCTGTTACCGATATCACACAGATTAAATGAGACAACTCCCTAAGAGCCCATAGAAAGGGGTAATGAAAAACAGCCGAGCAATTTTTTTTTTATCAAACTAAAAGCCTACTGCAGGGAAGCCCCGTGTACCAGGTGGGTGCTTCTGCCTTCAACTCCAAGCTTTTGTGCATTATTCAGGGCACTGGGTAGTCAGCACTCTTTCCTTCTGTCTCCACGTGTTGTCTAAATTAGGCTGTAAGCCCCTTTGTGGCACAGATTACACCTTAACACACACTTATCTAATGCCTTAGCACAATCAGGCACCAGTATCAGCAAGGCAGTTTTCTGCAGTATGATCACCAACACAAAAATCATAACCCATAGCCTAAACGCTGCAGAGCAAGCACCCTGACATCTCCGTAGAGAAGTGCTGTAGGTATACTATTTTAAGAAAAGCTGGTGCTAACAGGGATACTGGATGTTCACTTAGATTAAGCAGACAAAATAAGAGGTTTAAGTCTGGTTTCTCATTCAGGCTCAGGCCTTCAACTTCTGGAAAGTGGAACTGTTCACTATAAATCAGTGGAGTGTGCTCATTTTCACTACGTGTCATCCATGAAGTTCTTGAGGCATTGCTTTTTTTCCTTTATTTGCTTCTCTGGCAACCTTTCACGAAATCTAGTAAGCAATTTAAGCACACTGCAGTTAGCAACTGCTAATGCAGACACCTGATGCTCTTCTTACATCTCCCTCAAAAACACTCAGGGGCAGAAAGGATTAACTGTCTCGAGCAGAGTATGTTTAAGACCAGAATGACGCAGAACAGCTCATCTCTCAACACCCTGGGAGTGGCTCACAAGGCTCCTCCACAGAAAAGCTTATCACAAGAGCATGTTTAATGGAAACTTCATATTCCTTTCATCAGTGAATCAAAATAATTTTTCTTGTTACCCGCTGTGCTTCATTTGCCATGAAATCACATAATCTCTTGTGCTGCTGTCCTTGCACTGATGATAATGAAGTTCTAATGAGATGATCTAGTTTTCATGATCAATAGTGTGAGTACTTCGAAAGCTACAACTTCCACCAGTGCTGCTGCTGTGACATTTTCCAGCTGACACCCTTTGCATTTGTTTTTTAGAATGAGGCCCCACTATCACACACACCGTCATTCTTTGCTGTTTCTCCTTTCCAGTCAGTCAGCATGGATGTCTATCCCAAGACAGGCTTCTGAAGGTGATGCTCCGGTAATAGAAGAACATCTTTGTATAATACTCTCTTAAAGTAGAATCTTAAATCTCCCAGCTTTAGTGGCCTAATTAGGCATTTCTCTCTGTTCGTTTTCAACTCTCTGTGATCTAGTTGTAATACAGAAAATCAGATAATTCCTCTGCAAAGCAAATGCTATTTTCTGACTGTTTAAACAGGTGCTTGCATACCCTTAGTGTGATGAATAATACGCATTTCTTCCAGCTACCCAGGATCACTAGCCCTCCTTTAACAGAGGACAGCAAAAGCTCAGGCTTGGAACTTGCACAGCTATTTGAGGGGGTGAGGGTTGAGAACCTTCAGCTGCATGTACAGAGTCCTCACAGCTGAAGGCATTAGGTTAGAAGGCATTATCTAAAATAGTAACAGCCATTGACCTATATTAGAGTTTGCTGGAGTGTGGCTAAGACATGTCATTGCTAAGACATAGGTGATGGCTGACTGAAGAAAAAAATCTGAAGAAGCCACATTTCAGTGAAGCAGCTCAGTAAACACCATGGAAATATCTTGAGACAAACAGTGTAGGACCGTATTTTCATTTATTCCTTCAGATTTAGTTGAGGAAGTGGATATGGTATTAAATATCGATCTAATACTATTCTAGAGTTTATCTGGAGTTAAATAAACCACTGCAATGCCTTCAACTTTTGCTAAAACTAAGTAACGCTCCTGAGAAATATCATTTCATTTTCTTCTCTTTGCAAATTCCCTTCTTTATATTTTGAATTAGCTTTGTCTTCACTGCAATCATGTCATGTCAAATCAAGTTCAGTCACGGTAGGATTGTTGAGGCCACGATAGTCTAAGAATATAAAAGAAGCATGCAGTGCAGGGAGAGAGAATATTTTTTATCAAACTAGCTGATATAGACAGAAAAAACAGCAGTTCAGACTGACAAGTCCTCCTTCAGGTGAGATGCTTAATGCAGAAATGAAGTATTTCAAAATACTGATCCAAATGGAGACTTGACAAACCACCTTTGCTTTAAAATTCATAAGTAGAAATTTTATGCATTTATGTCAGTAAGCTCCTTCCCCAAAGCAGTAATCTGCTATGGTAGAATAATTCTTTTCTTCTTCTGCAACAGCAAATTTGCAGGTGAGGTTCAGTGACTTGATCCAAACCAAGCAAGAGCCAGTGTCAATCCTAATTTTTCTCAGCAGAGGCCAGAAAGTGCTCAGCACAGTACAGAACACCAAGGAAAACATTCTGCCTCAGGACAAAGCCCTTACAATTACAAAGGAAACATGAACTGATGTATAGGTGATCAGATGTTGTGCATCTTGTTAGTAAGTTCATACTCCTTGACTAAATACCTTAGCATCTGTCAGCGTTTAGTGGCTAGCCCAGCCCTAACCCTCAACAGATAAACTGGTGCCCAATGTGGGGCTTGAGTAGCTACAATGTGTGATGGCAAAACGGTGTAACACCTACACAGACGTTTAATCTGATGCCACACACAGAAGAGAATCAAAAATAAATCAATGTTAACTTCAGAAAGTGCAATCCCTTGGAAGAGACTGCACAGAAAAGTAAAAATCACTGAACAGAATGGGTTCTGTTTAGCTCAAACTGCATGCAAATGAAGCAGTGCAATACATGTACTGCCTGAGTCTGCACTGCACTCATATTTAAATCTCTCCTAAGCTCCCACTTCCTAAGCTTGCACTATTGCCTGCATTCATATGTACACAGGGCTCCATGAGACAGCAGTTCCTCAGAGTGTGATCTGACTAATAATTCCAAGGAAGTGTCAGTTTGAACAACCCTCACCCCACCACCATCACCTCACACTCTCCCCCTCCTGCCATTTAAAATGCCCATTATCCACTTGCATGGAAAAGGTGAAATCCTGGCTCACAGAAGTCAATTAGCAAAGATCCCACTGCCTCTGGAGACACCATGGTGACAGAAAGAACAGGAAATCTTACCCAGCAAGCCCAACATACATTAAACATAGACATGATTAAACAACAAACAAACAAACTGAAAAGGTTTGGTTAAGACTGGAACAAGAATCAGATCCTACATTTTCAATAAATAAATATATGGGCCAGTGGGAGGATTTTAGTAACAATTATTGTGCATCAAGGGCTAGTTTAATTTACATGTTAATTGGATGTACTTCCAAGAGGCAATGAAGAAGAACATGCTAATGAGTTTTATGCAAACACCTAAAGGTCAAACAGTTAATGGACTTGGGACAGGAAAACCTTTCATTAAATGCAAATCAGCGTTCTTGTAAACCGCAACAAGGAAAGGTACAGAAATCAAATAGAAAACACAAAAAAGAGCTCAGGTTCAAAAGTCAAAGCCTACATCTGCTTGCAAGTTGAAAGACAGCATACATTATGATAGGATGTGAAAATAAGTTCAACATCTGTTTCATGAATAACTCTATGGTTGCACATTCATTCTTAAAAAAGTGTAAACACAGGGAGAAAAGAGTCGGGAACAATTCAGCAGGCACAGCCACCTGGACTAACAGTCCCATAGCACACCTAGAGCAACTGGGAAGAACATTTGGGTTTCTTGATCCAATACTCCAGGCCAACAAAAAAAAAAAATAAAAAATTGAAGTTTCTCCACCACTGTTCAGACATATAAACTGGGCCTTTCAGTGCTACAAAAATTTTGTCAACAAAGAAATGAAATTTGCAGATTAGAGAAATCAAACCTCTATTAGTACTATCATGCCAGAGTAGGTGCCATAGTACGTCTAGTGTAGAATGTGGCAAAAGATACAATGTCAGCAACTGCCTTCCTACATAAAAGTTAGTATAGTGGTATTTACAGTCAGTTTAATTCGTATTTCAGGCATTATTTTCATCATCGCCTAAACTAAATAAAAAATTTTACTTTCTTTTAATTCCTGGAAATAGCATACCAGTGGCAAGTGATAAACTAGAAAAACCTTTTCTTCAGTGCCTTGAGAAAAAAAAAAAAGGAAACATAATTCAGAGAAAGCTGAAGCAGGAGAAGTTAACTGAGAAGAAGTAGTCCACGAGGTGGTGCAAAGGAATAGATCTCACTGGGGAAAAAAATGGGTGGACTGTGCAGCAGTGATGTTGGCTGTGGCTGGCTTAGCCATTTTACACGAAAATGGGGGAGGAAGGAGTGAGAAGAGAGAGGAGCAGAGGAAAGGGGTAGGGGAGATAAATTGTTGGCTGTTTTGCCCTGCTTGTTCTTTTTTACCTCTGCTTATTTCTTCCTGATTCAGTCAGAACAAAACCTTTCAGTCTTACAAGATAAGGAAGGGAAAGGAAAGGATGGAACATGAATCTCTTTAAAAGCAGGAAGGACAAAATTAGCTTACCAGCTTTTCAAAATTAACAAGGTTATCCAGAAAAGTTTTATTTCCTTCGTGGATGAAAGTTACATCTGAAAAAAAAAAAAAGGAAAATTAATTCTTTTTCATAGCTTTGTTATTTAATACAAAGAAATAATTATTAAACTGCAACGAAAAAAGAACAAAAAAGAGGAAACTATCCCATTAGGGACATGCACATCATAATGAGGATTTCCAAGTTGGAGCACAGATTTCTAACTAAACCTGGTCTGTGTTAGTACTGAGGTGTGTATCATGCAGAGGATGGCTGGGAGCAGGCGGAGGCTGCATCCCCAGAGGGATGGGCAGCCTGGCACGTCTGCTCTCAGCACTCTGCAGTGCTGATCTGGCCACTGGCAGGTCCCTCAGCCTGAAACTCCACTGGACAGAGCCACCAGACACTGGAGTTGGCTCCGACACTCCCTCATCTCTCTCTGAGAGACATAATGGCTCTGAAGCCCTCCCCAGAGGCACTGACTACAGCAGTGGCTAGCTGGGAAAGTTAAACACAAGCTACCAAACTTGAGTTCAAAGCCTTGAAGTAAGCATTATAGCTAGGGACGAAAATACTTCTCACACGGAGCTGTTCGAGACAATTTGCAAAGGCAACAAAAAGGTCAGGGAGAGGAAAAGGAAAAGGTCTATATTTGGCTCCAGGATGGGAAATGAATGCAGTGTAATGAACTGGAGCAGGGGAAATATCAGCCAAAACAAATGTTTCTAAGTTAAGATTACATTTAAAACAGCAGCTTGAGGTCATTTTCTCCATTTTATATGCTTATTAGGACGCAAAGTGAGACCTCTCTCAGACGTGAAGTACCAAGCACGTAGACAGATTGCCCCATGGGACTGAAGCTCTGACTCTGACAGTACATCCTCCATACGAGCCAGCAGGGACACCACCACCACCACAGCCCCTGTCAGCTCTCTCCTGGATGTGCAGGTACCAAGTCCCAAGAGGACACAGCACTATTGCCGTGAGACAGCCCTCCAACATCATTCCTTCTTAAAAGTCACAGCTCTATCTGCCAGCAGGCAAATGAGACACAGTAAATGAGCAACACCTCCCTCTCAGTAGAGGTGCCAAGCTCTGAGCATGTATCTCCTGTGCTCCTCTCTAGGACTCCCTCTGATGCCCACTCAGTCCACCTAGTTTCGGGGGATTTTAGGACTGTGAACCTGCAGCTCATGCTGGGTGGGTGACGTTTTATCATCCCCAACCCCAAAAAAGACAACCTGATTTATTTCCTTTTGTTTCAAAGACAGAGGCATTTTTGTAATTGCCTAGAATCAAAATGTAAACAGATTCATACGCTGGTAGAAACCAGAGGCTGGGATTCATTAGGCAGAGGGGTGATGGAAAGCTCCCATGCCCCCGGGGCAAGCACAGCACATGCCTCCAGCACTTCCCTGCCCCTGGGTAGTATCCTAAAAATCGGAGGGAAAGGCGGAAGCACTCTTCTACACCTCCTCTGCTGGGCTGCTTTGGGGCACCCAGGGAAAGGAACAGGGAGAGGACATGGTTTCAGGACACAGGCATTACTTGTCTCTGCATCAATTCAGTTAAAAACTGTTCCTCGCTTCTAAAAACCTTACACTGGAAGCAGAAATTTCCACACAGCTTTTTAAGTCAATGACAGCAATGTGTATACCTCCGTGGGTGGAAGAACAGGAATTTGCTTTACAGCCAACAACTAAGAGTCTCGATAAATTCAGTGGAGCAGAAAATTGCATCTGAGCTATGCTGTAAGGGTACATCATAGTATTTTATTACATATTTGCAAAATCTGCCTGACTTTCAAAAGCTGTGTCTGTATACTGTAAGAGGACTCCGCATTTAAATTTAATTAACTTTAAAAGGACATTCTAAAGTTATTTTTCATAACTGAAGAGAAGTTATTAATGATTTTCAGTTTTTTTCTTGAAATTACTTTTGTTCTCTCGTGTCAAAATATAGTAATTTGTTGAGTTATTAATGATTTCTATAGTGTCAATGCTTATTTTATCAGTCTTGGAAATAACGTTGATACAAATACACTCAACATAGAATAAAGTCCTATGTACCATGCAATACTTTGGGAATTGCCAATCTGAGTAACATCTCCTTGTGGATCACTGTAATCAAAAAAATTACTGCATTAATTTGCAAAGTCTCCTTTCGATCTCCAACACATTTTAGAGACACGAATGCTGCTTATGTGTGCGTTCTTACAGACCATATTGTGGTGCTGCACAAA
This sequence comes from Apaloderma vittatum, assembly GCF_000703405.1. Classification (NCBI taxonomy): domain Eukaryota; kingdom Metazoa; phylum Chordata; class Aves; order Trogoniformes; family Trogonidae; genus Apaloderma; species Apaloderma vittatum. The sequence goes on from NW_009704317.1 coordinate 15,782, forward strand.
CATCATTGCTACAAGTTACTTGTTTATGTTTGCTGCCTTTGTTTGCAGGCAAGATACACTCAAGAACACTTAAAAAATATTGATTTTTGAAGCCTGGATAATTGTACCCATCTGAATTAATGCAAACTCCTTTGATGTGTGCAAAGAGGGGAAATGCCTGATGGATCCCAAACTGTCACTGACTGATCTGGAGAATCATGTTCAAACATTTTAAACTCGCAGCAGCAGCAGGTTGGAAGAAACAGCCTAAAGAGAACACTTTTGGAATACAGGAATAATCAAATGAATTTGCCATGTTCAAAGATGAGGTGATTAATAATTAATGACTCTGAGACAATGGAGTATTTGAAATACTTGCCACTTAATTAGCCGCCTCGTTCACTGCATTAAGCAAGTAGTCATATTTTAACAGATTTTTTTAAATTATTTTTTTTAATAGTACAATTTGGTTTTACTCTTGTAGACCTATAAGAGACTTGAAAATCGCCTCCTCTCAGCTCAGACAGACAGGGCAGGTTCTGCCTTCAGGGTGACACCAGGGAGGTCATCTCGGCGTGGTAGCGTGGCCGAGTCTGCTTGTGTGGGTGCCCCAGTGCAGCCGGGCAGCCCCAGCCAGGGCCTCGCAAGGTCTCGCTTCTCCACAGCAGAGGATGCGGCCCCAGCAGTGGCACAAAGCTCTACCCACGCCTGATGGGAAGATGCTGAAGCCTGAAAACCTATGTGAAAATTGACATCTCCTCCCTGTCTTAAGAGGCAGCTGTTTACTACCCAGACCAAGAGCTGTCTTGTAGATACCACTACATCTGCCATCTGAAGCAAAAACCACCTTAAACTTATTTTAATTAACCACAATGAAGATCAGCAGCCAAGCTTTAATGTTACCTTTCAGAAGTAAGGGCATGAAGGGGATTTTCGGAGATTTCATTTTCTTGAATGCATCTCTGTAAGCTTTGTGATTCAGAGAAGGGTCCTACAAAACCATTTGGGTAATAGAGGGAAAAAAAAATCAATTAAGCTACAAAAAGATAAATTCTAAATCCATTACTGGCTTGTGATCTGAACATGATTTAGATATAAATGGTTTCTGCAGGAAACCAGGTAGATGAAGGTTTTCTAAGCTAGGTGACTTACTAAACTTGAACAGAAAACGTAAACAGTGAAAGGAACAAATGCAGTTTTGTTCCAGATGAAGCAGTGCTAAAATGGGAGTAAGCTGTAGAACAGATTCACAGTGACTGCTCCGTAATTTCTCCACAAATTTCTATTAACAAAATCTCCTCATCTTACTATCTAGCACAAAATATATCCCAGAATGTATAGCCAATTAATTTCTTTTAAAAAAACACCACAAAGAAAACAAACAAACAAAACCCCAACCACAACAACAAAAAATCTCAGTAAAAACTGCTTTCACAGCAATGGAGCATACTGGAGATTTTCAAAATCATAGAAACATAGAATGGCTAAAATAAGACAGTAGGTTTTGGTGGTGTTGTGTACAGAATTCAAAAAGTTATCTCAATTTCCCTTGTAAAAAACCATTTTTTTTTACACCACCTCAGACACAATGTCGAAAACACATTAATTTATGAAGAACTGGGCAACTTGGTCTAGTGAGGGATGTCCCTGCCCATGGCAGGGGGGTTGGAGCTAGATGATCTTTAAGGTCCCTTCCAAGCCTGACAATTCCATGATTTTATGACTCTAAGTGCAGAAGCATCACAACCGTTAAAGGCTGGATCTCACGTTCCCTGCACCAGGCAGTGATCTCACCACACACCCACTTCCATGACAGCCAGAGGAAACACTTGTTTATTCAGCTTTGATAATGGTGACAAGGACCTTTAGCCCTGGATTTTGATTTTTAGGGTTTTTTTAAACTTCAGCTGTCCTTTTCTCCTGATCCGCAGCCCATTGCTTTGGATAAAAGCTGATTAACCACCAGAGCAAAAGAACAGTTTCCAAATTGATGCTGAGGAACCGACACTACATTTACCTCTCTCTGCCCTTCCTCTAGCTGTCAGGAAAACACAACTTTTTTGTTTGTTTGTTTTCGTGTTTGGAGACCACCTCTGAGCTCCAGACGGCTGAGCTGCCTTCGGCAAATCACGGATCTGACATGACAAGTTCCAGCTCCAGACAACGCCAGGCGGCCTCCAAATAAACAGGGAGGACGGAAGGCAGGTAAGGACAAGCAATGCCGTTCTGCTGTCAACACCTTACTTACCGTCAAACTTTCAAGTTCAGTGAAAAGTTTCTTGAATTTCCCAGGAATTTTCTGAAGTGGAGAAAACAGAGAGGGAGGGGGGGAAAAGTCAAGTTGATTAAAGAAAAGACCCACACGCAGGCAAAAAAAGCGCTGAGGCATGTTTTTCCCCATGAGATTGCCACATGCGAAGTGCCTGCTCTAAGTACCAACAGCCCACTTTTTCAGACAGTTAACCTCTGCTCCTCAGCTCCAAGAGCCCTAATTACAGACCGTGTTCAGTGCGATGCCAGGGAGGCACCCGACCCTGCAGCTTTGCCTCAGGGACCTGCAGCCTTCTTTTATGGAAACTGCTTGTTAGAAGGCATTTTTATTTTCTTCCCTAGGTTCCATGTCTGCTGCATTTCCCTTAATACCCGTATCAAGTCAGAAGCAGTAACACAGGCTGAGAATTCAGATACTGTGATCACATCCAGGTTAAATCATTTGTTGTAATCAATCTCTCCCTACAATACGGGTTTTAAAAATTAACAAGTGTCATCCTCAGTGCTGTTTGATACAGCAAAAAGATTTCTTTCCTCAGCAAACAATTACTCCACCTTTGGTATCTCAACCTAATCCCACAGGGAGGTGCACAAAGCTCCTTGCAAGGCAGCCCAGGCACAAGCCACCTCCTTGCCCTGCATGCCAACACCTACACTGCTCCAGGAGCATCCACTTCCTTCATCTCTAAGATGCTTTAATGGATTCACCTCAGCATACTCAAAGCAATCGTTCTTCAGTTTGAATTTTGCTGCTGGTGTTTCAGACTTGAAGAACGGCTTGTGGACCTTAAAGCCTATCTATTTTTTCCAGCCATACTAACTAGTCTAGTAGAACGTATCCCCTCTTAGTACAAATCTTATCTTGTCTTTGTCCTCAGACTCTGACGGGCACACTGAGACTACCAAGAGAAAAAAGATTTAGAACAATTAAGTGGATGTGCTGTATGATTAAAATGCTAAAATAACTGAACATGGAATTGCAATTGCACATTTTTAGTATCTTCAATCAAGGAAAGTTAGGCTCATTAAAATACGGTACCGAAGAAAAAAATAGAAGAATATGCTTGGAGCATACTACTTGTTTAAGATTTCAAGTGCAAAGCCAATATAATTCTGGGTCTAAATGGTTGCTTAAATTTAGGTGGTTTCATTTACATGTGTAAAGTGATTATAATTAATTTATAAACATTGCTCTACTTTCTAGAAGTCACATTACTAATGCAAATAACCTTCTGCTTTTGAAATTTCCAATGCAGTAACATTTTACAAATAAAAATATAAGCATGTGACTTTATAAATATTTTACACACAGAAACGTGACATTATTTACAACGATACATATGCAGATGCACTCCTTGTTCCGACAAGCAATACATTCTGCTCTTCCTGAGAGAAGTCCACCGGCGGTGCGTGATCTCCAGAGGCCTCGCCACACAGCAGAGCTCTGCTTGTTTCTGCATGGAGGAGATCCACGTCGCTGCCACTGGGTGCCTTTGATAACAATATTTAGACCCTTCCACTTGTCCCTCAAATCCCAGAGAAATGGGATGAAGGCAACCCGTAAGAGCAGGCAAGGGCAAACCTTACCTAGAGGGGCATTTTAGAAACAGGAGAGACAAGGGCTCTCTCTATCATTGTCCCTGGGTATGTATTGTTCCCTGCAATTTTTGCTTTACCCGGTATTTAAAGCTAGCTCCTCCCTGCCTATCTGAGTGCCTGTAAACTCCCCACAGCAGCAGTCACCGCCCTTGCTTCTCTGTGTGCCAAAGCCACTGACACGCGCAGCAATGTCAGTCAACGGGCACAACCAGCTCAGGCGGAAGACTTTGCTCTGGACAGTGTCCGAGAGGTCTGTAAGTCTGATGGTCGTTGGGTTTCAGCCGTTGGTGCTCAAGAGCATCTCCAAAGCAGGAGATCAAAGCTGTTCTCTGTCACCTTGTAATACAAACTGGTATCTTTTTGCCTGCCTATGGTGTTAGGGGTATGGATAAGGCTTCATCCCATCAATCCTCCCCCAATTTTTGGCTCATCAGCAGATACAGTAAGCTTGCAGATACTACCACTCAGTAATTTACTTGGTTGGAAAAAAATATTTTAAAAAATTCACTATATAAACACAGATCCCAGTGAGACTCTCCTCTAAATGTCCCATGCTCTATCTAGCAACCAGTAGCTTCTTTAGCAGATAATTTCAGTTCTCCAGGATGTTCCTTATTCATGGTCCACTTCCTAACTTTGTTATTCAATATGAGCTGCTACAAAGGAGCTGATAAAGGAGAATTAAAGAGGGTTACTTTTTAGTTACTTTGTAATTTTTTTTAAATGAAATTATAAAGGTATTGCTTGTTTGGAGCCACCTTCATAAAATTTTCTGTCTGACACCTACTTAAAAGGGTAGGATGGATTACCTGACTTTTTAAGCCAGTACGATCGCCTTGCTTTGTTCTTATTTAGAAGTTCTGGAAGGACACATTTGGTTTTATTTCAACAGCTGGGTATCTAAGGTATCTGACACTTCATGTTTTATTTCAGCATGAAAAACCAATAATTAGAAAGAAAAGGCAATTCACCAGTATAGAACCACTGTGAGAAATGATTTTGACAGAGTCCAGGAGATACAAAGATGCGTCTTACCTCCCAGGTCTGAGACAGTCGGCTGACAGACGCAGTGTTGAGACCCATAACAATAGCAAAGAATGAATTCAGATTTCTTTGGGCTTTACAGCTGTGGAATAAAAATATGAATGCTGTATTCTGATTTTTTTGTACTCAGAATCAGAGATAAATGGAATGCACAGGTATCCTAGGTTACTGAGTCCCATTTCAATCCTCAGCACTAACACACAATCATCTTCCACATAATGAACTCATTAAATGTCTTCTGATGGCCACCTGCAGTCTAGGTGATGGGGTCTCTGAGAAGTTTTTTAGCAAATGTTTCACTGCCTCATCAACCCTGTTGTTGGCAGGTTATTTCTTTCCTTTGCTGTCAAAAGTAATTTTCCCTTTTCAATGTTCAAGTTACTCTCAGCTGTCCTTTACCATACAGAAAAATTCCTTGACCTCTATTCTGTTGCATTATAAATATTTCCATCCTCTTTTTCATCTTTTCTGTAAATCGTACATCACCAATTCCTTCAATTTCTCTCTGTGGTCATGCCCTGCAATCTACTTTTCCACATTGTTATTATCCTTCATTGAATTCTTGGTAATTTATTTTAACTTTTCCTTTCATGTATTTCCTTCTTACCAAGGAGACATAGTGAGACGGGGAAGGAAGGAGAAACATAATTACTGTCTTGGCTCTAAGTTCTTACACCTTTCTCCTATGTAAATATAAAGCAAATATCAAATTATTTATTTGGTGCAGCATCACATTTTGTCCTTGCCTTTAATTTGTCAACTATTATCACTCAAGGACCTCTGTCACCGTACTGTTCTTTACAGTCATGCATTTATTTCTTCAGCTCAGTATTAGCATTCCCTAGCTAAATTACTTTGCATCTATCTAAATTAAATCTTATCCTACTGTTGTTTGCACATGCCACTAGACTCCTTAGATCATTCTTTTTTTTCTTCTATCCTCCAATGCATTTGCAATCCCTCATCATTTTTGTTGTCTGAAAATCTGATCAATGTTCCATTTACATATCCCCATAAATTCGCTGCAGTTAGCACTGGTTCCAGCACAGGTCCATCCCTACAGAATTTGCTTGATAGTTCTCTTCTTTGACATTTTACCCTGCATGATCAGACCCTGCTCATTTCTAGTCCATCAGGAAATTCAAAATCCTGAAATATCAAGTTCTTTTTAATGAGGCTCCCCTTTCTCTTACAGATTGTTGAAGATCACTATAAAAATAAGTGTGCATGTGTGAGAATCCTAATTTTAAGATAATTTTAAGAATGAATGAATCCACTGCCTTCACTGGGATTTATCATCATGGAAAAGCACGTTCCAAGGCCTTAGACTGGAAACTTGCCAGCACTTGTTATAAGTTTTATAAAGCTTGCACTCATTGCTGTGTGCTACCTTGAGACGGTGTATTTCTCACTTCACTTCAGCTGTCTTAAAAGTTAATCCTAACTTTGTTGCTTAGACTCCTTTTCTCATTAAATTCAGGCAGTTCCCAAAGGCAATTGATTCTGAAACAAGAAAGATGTCCAGCACAGCCTGGATAAGCCGTCTATTGGATGGGCCCATTTCTCACAAAGAACTGTGGAGAGAAGGTACATCTTTACAGTCAACTGCTGCCAGGGAAGCAAGAAGGCTGCTGCTGTAAGCCATTTATTCTAACCCTATGTTGAGCTTCCTCTAACACCTCAACAGGTTAACTTCTGACAACATGCTAATTCATCTTCTCTAGCAAATAGTTTGCTTTGCATTTTATAAACTAGCTCATCAACAGAAGTGTAGGTATCTGTGTTTCAAAATCTCTGTCTCCCTTTTATGCATTGACAGACTTGCGTAAAAGCTTTCCTCAACAGTGAAGCACATGAATGTTGAACATGAGATCTTAGTCCCAGTACAAGCTGAAAGTCAAGAGACACAGACTCCAGTCTGGGAGCAGAGAACAGGGTGCAGCCAGAGCTGCTCACAGCCCCCTACCTCTCTGCCTTAGCCATAAACAAAATATCAGGGCTGCTTGGCTTGTGCCTTATGATGAGAATCCTCCGCTTAGCACACTACCCTTCCATCCTAATCACTCCTCTTTCATCAGCTCTTCCAGAATTTCTTTTAGAAAGCTGCTCTTCTGATTAAGATCTCAAGCAGACTACACACTCACTCATATGCGTATCCATTATTTCTCCATCTACACACTACGATGATGGGTGCTTCCACAGTGCACTGTCAACTGTATCGAGTCTCCACAACTTCGACTTCACTTAACAGACATGGAATTAATTCAAACAGAGCAACATCTTAGTCTGGTGACAAATATATCCCTATTCATGTGGGGCAGAGGTGAAACATACCCCAGAATGTAGGAATTTTACTGGTGTGCAAGCAAGACACACAGGTCAACTGTTTTTGACATAATTGCACCAAACTTGGGCATTCACATGGCAGAAAATGAACATATCACTGGATATCATACAACTTGCAAACTAAATCAAATCACATTTATGAGTTACACTAGATTAGAAGAATTCATTTCACCACAGGCACTGCTTCCATAGAGAACAGTCCTTTCTATGTGAGCGCCTTGCAAATTAAATCAATCCAGTCAATGAAGGGAAAAAAATGATACATTTTCCCTGAACATCCATATTCAAATACTGCAGTAGGATCAACAAGTGGAGAGAGAGGTGAGGAGAACAGTTGTACCTATTTAAGTCAGTCCATTTCCTTGGTGCCTAAAGTAAGAGTGATTACACAGAAGAACTCTCTGTGTATAGCACATGTACGTATTCTGTTCCAAGGCTTAGAATAAATGCCAGCACTATTTAGTAATAGTGCATCAAATCTAACTGATAAGGAATTCCCCTCCAATAAACAGGAGAGTACTCCAGAGAAGATGACATGGGGTAACAGTTTACTGCAGCTAGTTCCTTCTCTAGAGGTAGCATTTTCAAGATAAAGAGTTTTTTTGGTTTCCATGTAGTCTTTGGTGAATAACTGTGCTGCTCTCAAATAATTTTGTAATAGAGTCCTCAGGTTATTTCTGCTAAGAATGGAGACACCTCTCCACCACCAGAGATTTTGCAGTTAATGCTGCAGATACAACAGTTAAGCTGCTGGAACAGATCTGAGCAGCGTATAGCCTACCACACCTACTTCTGAGCAGTGTCTGCTGCTGTTATTTACGGACTATTTTATCTAGGTATGCACGCTTGCTACGCTATTAAAACACAGGATGACAAATTAGTTTTCTTCCTTTGCTTTTGCACCTACTTCTCTTGTCACCAAATAAAGCATATGAACTCAAAGATTTCTGTTGCAACTTCAGTAACTTACTGGGCAGCAATCTTGATGAACTTTTTGACGAGCTGTACACGTTTGCAGAGCTGGCTGCAGAGAAGTATCTCGGTGGCAACCCAAAGCTGGACCTCATTGCATCTTTGAAGCAGAAGACTGAGATTCTCAGTGTTTTCAGCACCGCCCTGTCTGCTGAACGTGAAGTATATCAGCTCTTGCTGGAAAACATTGACAGCATTATTAGGGATACAAAAACAATTTAAATGTAAATGAACTATAAAATACTTAGAAATGCGTTTTCGAAACAAGACCTGGTTACAAATGGTTATTTTTTCATTATCCATGAGCCAACCACAAATAATTCAGGCTCCAGCTTTGGCTTCGCAAAGTCTAGAGGCTTATTATGGTAGGCAAGTGGACTGGAAGTTTTGCAAGACATGCTTTTATTGTGAGATTTCCCACAGTCCCACTTCTCGTTACAGCTGGGTATAGGACACAAACAATCTGTGTCTTTCTGTATTTCATCATTTCTGTTCCAGTATGAAAAAGCAACCACATCAGACCATTACAGAATCTGAAGAACTTCCATTCAAACTTCTTCCTAAAAGTAGCCAAGCTTTCATCAACAGAGGTATGGGTCTTGATTTCTGTGCAAAAAACCCACACTCACCTTGACCAGTTCTAGATTTAAAGTATCTAACCTGAGCAAAAGAACTCGAAAGACCAAGGAAAGTATCTGATGAGAAGCAAGGGAATTTCCCATTAATTTTCTCAGAAAGTCAAAATGGTTTTCAGTGAATGATATTCTCAAGTGGCATTTTGTACTCTTGTGTATTTTACTCAGCAGCTCACAGCAGAACCTATCGAAGTCACTGAAACAACCTAATGGACATTAAAAGTGGGCCATTATCCCATTTTATAAAGCCTGACCAGTATTTTTTTACCTCCCTGAAGCCTAACAAGAACAGTAACATGACCACAAAATCCTTTTGTGGTTACAGTGATACAAAGGACACCTATTTGTGGATTCCTCTATTTACCGGAACATTATTGAGCGCACAGGACAATTTGCATATATGAAATATTCACACCAACTGTTTTTAGAGAACAATCATGTTCTTCTACACTCTGGAGGCAAATCTCAGTAAACCCCACCAGGAACAGAGGGTGTGAGATGCCCCAGAGCAAGGAAATTACAAACCTTTGATAACTTTTTTCAGTATCAAGGATTGCAACACATCTCCTGGATGTGATTCAATGCCACCACTACTGAGAGCTGCCAAATCATGCTGTCAAGACAGTGAACTGAACATCATGGAATACTGATGCTCTAAAAGTGCACTGTAATGGCACAATGTTGCCTGAGATCAATATACCTGGAAATGGACGCGGTGCTTCTTACCTCATGAATTGCATTGAAGAGGCTCCAGTCAAAGTTTGTCAGTTCTAAGGCAAGATCCCAGGTATTGATTCCCAAAATTCTCACAGACCTTTGCTGCAGTTCCTCATTTTCAGCAAATGGGTTCTGAATCAATAGCCAAGAGCAAAAAATAAAATCCTCAGCAAATGTCAAAAGTTCTGCAATGAAACAGCTACTGGACCAAGGTACCAAACAGAGCTTAGTAAGTAATTTTCTCTAAGTGCACTCTGAGGGTTTCCTCCCACCCACTAATCAAAATCCAGGAGTTATAGCCTATTTAATATATAGCTTGAAACAGAAAATGGGTCAATAGGATCAATGATTTGCTATTCAGGCCTTCTCTCTCCCTCTCTCCCTCTCTAAACCTTGAATATAAAACGCTGATAAGCAGACAGCATAATGAAAATAAAATCCCTGAAACCATCAGAAAACAAAATCTGAATTAAGACACCGGGAAATTTTTGTGTTATCAGATAAAGGAATCACTCTGCGAACACATCAGATTTAGAATAAATACACGCAACTTGCCTATCAATCCCCCTTTACAAATAACATAAATCCATACATTTTATGATTAATCTATCCCAAATGCAATCACCAACACTGTGGATCCTGATCATAAAAATTAGTCAGCATATTACTATGGAGTGCACTGGTACTGTTGATGTCAAGGGTCATTCAACATTCCCATTATTATCTCAGATTGACAAAGTTTTGCATTTCTCTTGCAGTCTTTTACCTCGGCAGGCTGAAACTTAGCACATGAACCATCTGCCAAGAAGAAAGATTATTCTCATCAGCTAAACCATTACTTTGGTACTACATTTCTGACAGTTACAGCAAGTTTTGTGATTTTTATTATGTAACTAATGAAACTAGATTGGCTGTCACCTCTCTGCACTGGAAACGTTCCCTTAATATTCACATTTTCAGAGGTGGCTAGAATGCCAGGGATAACGGGGATGACAGATTACAATGATAGCAGCGTGTCAGCTCTTCGGCGCACATTGATCCAACAAAATGTAAATAGACATTTCTCATCCCTGGGATGAATGCACAGATCCTAGAGGTACTGACAGCATGGAAGAGTCAGTTGCAATATCGTCCTGTGCATTCCTCAAAACATCTGCATAACTATCAGAAAACTATTGAAGAGTGCCTGACTGTTCCTGCCTCACTGAGGTCTTGTGAAATCACGAGGGGAGAGAGTTGCATTCCCATTTTCGAGAACCGAGGGAATAAGAGACCTGCCGCCCTTCGACCTGCTCCCCTCTCCAGTGCCAGCAAGAGAAGTGGAAAGACAGAAGGGAAGAGGACATACCACCAGCAATATATAGAATCATGGAATCCCTCAGGTTGGAAAAGACCTTAAAGTTCATTGAGTACAACCCAAGCCCATCACTAAGCCATGTCCCAAAGTGCCAGACCCACACATCTTTTAAATATCCCCAGGGATAGTGACTCAATCTCTTCCCTGGGCAGCCTGTTCCAGTGCTTGACAACCCTTGGTCTATCGATCCAGCTTCTCCAGGTCCCCTTGCAGAGGCAGTAGCGTCCACCTGGAGCTCTCAAGCAACTGCTCCTAGTCACAGCGTTGGGCCTAAAATCCATACTGTTGGCCCAGAAGACACTGAGAGAGAAGCTGTGTGCTGAGAGCTGCAACCCCAACCAGGCAATGCTGGCGTCATCCCACAGCTCCCCGCCTCCAGACAGCAGCAGCCCTAACACCACCAGCAGCCATCAGGGACCTCCTGGACCTCCCCAGAGCAGGACAGCAGCAGCCTCGCCAACCCCGTTGTGCCCGTGAGGATGCAAGACCACTCCTGCTTGTGACATCAGGCCAAAAAATCCCTACAGCCAGATCAGCCGTCGCTGCAGGATGTGAAGTGTTTCACCTACACATGCAGGCCCTGATCACCCTCCACCAGAAACAATAAAGTTTGTCATTAATCTCCAAAGTCTCCCCTCCTTGCTACCACCAAGGAAGGACCCAGCACTCCTCACCTTACCCATCTCTTTCTTCTTCCCATCAGGTCCTTCTGCCAAGAGCAGCACCCAGAGCAGGCAGCTGAGGGAGCTCTGGAGGAGAACACAACCTTCCAGCAGCACCCAGTGCCAGCTCGGAGCTCACCAGCCCCAGCACTACCAGACAGGCAGCACCGCATCCGTCCCACAGCTCCCCAGGAGCAGCCCCCCCTGCACGGGCAGCCAGGCATCACTGGGGCTGTCCCACAGATCCCCAGCGCCTGAGGGCAGCAGCCACACCAGCACACCTGGGCCTCACCACATACAAAACCACTCCTGGTTGAACCATCTGGCCCAAAACCCTGCAGGCAACCCAGAAGATGCCACTCCCCAGCCCCAGCAGGCAACCAGCACTGGGGCTGCCCCACAGCTCCCTGGCATGTCCCAGCCACAGCATGGCCACACGGCTGCCACAGCTGTGGTGCCCAGTAATTTTGGTAGAACCCACACAACATCTATTTCTACGTGCAATAATTCCACAGAGTTTATTCATCACCTTGTCCGTACCAGCCACTTTAAGTGTTACAGAGATACAAGGTGGGGGCAAAAGAGTCACATGGGCCCTGAATAATCCTCATCCCATCCACTCCTGTACAAGTGCAAGTCAGCTTTTCCAGGCTGATGCAGATTGAAAGATTTAAGCTGTACAGAAGCTTTGGTCTATTTCAAATTGATTAATAAATTCCATTACTGTTCAGTCAAATAACTGCTGTTAATGCAAAGTATTTCTTTTTTTAGGTATAGAGCAGCTCAGTAAAGCTTTACTAAGAAAGCAAAAAATAAATTCTGTATTGAAAAAGCCCTCGGAGAATAATATTAAAGTTCTTGATCTGGAATCAGACCCCCCTCTCCCCCCCCCAAAAAAAAGTATACAATACAGATCCTTACCAAAGAATCAGTCACATCTTTTCGGTACACAAACATACGACTGGATGACTCGAAAGATTTTGATATAGCCAAGTCATTTGGCTGTAGTTCATGTTTTTCTGTAAAAACAGAAAACAAAACATAAAAGCTTCAGAAAAGGAGTGGAAGCTGTATCTAAATATGAGAAAAACATGACAAATATATTTGTAAAGCCACATGAACTTCTTAGAATGTAACTAAGCATCAAATCCAGGCCCTACGGGGACCAACTTCTCCACACTATTAAGGTACAATAAAGGCGAGATGTCTCTGATGAGGGAGTAGAACATAAAAATTTCCAGCATCTTCTTTCAACCTGGACTTCACACATCTATTCTAATCATCTAGACTAACCTCCTATGAATTACAGAATATTTCATTTCAACCCAGCGTATCTAATGTAAAAGTAGTGAGCTTTGTTAGAGCAACACGTCTCAACCTGTAGAGACTGAGCTGTTGTGTGCCACTGACAGACAAGAGCAGGGGTGGAGATGTCATCAGTAGCCACAGCCACTCGACAGGAAAAGAAGTTTAAAGGATCTCTATGCCATGTAATTCACCCCACGGAGCATACCTGAAGAGTCCTTTGTAGTACAGTATGCAGAGAGATTCCTCAAAACTTAAAAGTAATTCATTTAGGAAACATCTGAGTAAAAGAGCAGGACACATCAAACTGGTGGCTAAGAGAAAGGACTTTTTTTCCTTTCCTCTCCAGAGTACTAGTTCACTTCTGGGCTATCTTGGATGCACCAGAGAAAGGTGTGGGGGAAAAAATAAAGCAAAACTCAGAACACAGCTAAAGAATTGTCCTGGGAAAACTGTCTCTTCCTGCAGGCTCCTGGTAATCTTCTGGAGACCCAACACATAAGATTTGATTACAGTGACGGCATTAATCACAGAATCACACGATGTCAGGGGCTGGAAGGGACCTCAAAAGATCATCTAGTCCAGCCCCCCCACCAGAGCAGGAACACCTACAGTAGATCACACAGGAATGTAGACTCAAAAGCACTACGAACATGTTGACAGCTACCTTGGATGTTTGATTGCCCACTGGGGAGGAGTTGGACCAAGAGGAGTCCAAGCGTCAAACACCATTTCAGACTGTTGTCCCACTTACTCATGCTCCCACTGACACCAGATACACTTACGCTGAACTATCTACATGTTTTTTTCAATGTAATTTTGGATAAAAAGAGCTTGGTTATTCATTTCAGGAGTACAATAAAAGCGTGTTCTCCAACACTCGTAATGCTGCCCTCAAAGCAGACAGCAGGTGACAGTTTTGAGTCACACAAATAGCAAAAAAGCAAAGAAAAAAAAAAGTTGCAGGCTGCTGCCTACTGCTTGCAGCACAGGAGTTACAACGCAAAAGAATAAAGATATTGAAATTGTAGTATCTCCAATTAATTCATGCAACACAACTAAATAACATTTTAGGGGTTACAGCGGTCATGTACGAATGACAGTCCTATTGTATCTGCATTTTAATTACTGTTTCTTATTGAACAGCCACACGGCAAACCAACTCTATTCTGTGGCTTTCTTGGGAACCAATGTGGTCTAAAGACAATAGCATGTTTCATTATTTATGAATTGTTGGTTTTCTTTAGCTAAGTAGGCAGCACCAGATGTATTGCTATCAGAGCAGAACTTGCCCTCCTCTTGAACAGGAGCACAAGACCTGAGAAACAACAGCAGCACAGTGATTTTGCAGCGCTGTAAAATGCATTGGAGGTGAGTTTGGGGACACACAAGGGTATAAATCCTGCAGAAGATGTAGCCCAGCTGGCCAGGCCACCTATGTGAAATGTTCATGTGTATTTGCTCTGTGCTCAGGCTCTTGATAGTCAGAGCAGGGCACCATCTCCCAGCCACTGATGCCGGTACCCTGAAAAAAACCCAGTTAATTAACAGAGCTTGGCATGGGGGAGAAAAATGTGACGTGTGACCTTCCACTTCTGAACCAAATAAATAAACAGAACAAGCCATCATTTGTGTATATTTCATTTAGCTAGACTCAGAAAAAAAAGTAGCAGTGAGTGCCGTATCTCTAAGGGTGCATCTTCTGCCCCAGTGGATCAACACCAACTAATGTTACTGGAGAATATGGATAGGATGTTCTACGCCTAGTCCTGCTCTGTAGTTCCAGTATTGCATTTCTACACACCTAGTTAAACTGCTTCTTTTATATTCCCTAAGAACCAAAAGATACTGCAACAAGCAAAACAACCTGACCAAAGACATGCCAGACACTGAAGAAATCTCGGGCGTTTGGCTGGTCCTCTGGCTCATGATCAGTCTGGTCTTCCTGAAAAAAGACAATAAGCCTTTCTGCTCAGTGAGATACACTAAAATAATAGGCAAAAAATGCCAACTGTAAGCAAGACTGCTTACAAAATATTGCTTAGATTGCTCTCAGTATCTCAACTGTGCAAATAGATGTCTCTTTTCTCCTGGAGAATATTCACTACCCATGCCACAAATAAGGAAATGACTACGCATAGAGTATTTGTTATTCTCTCTTATTTTCTTAAGCAAACCACACCTCATCACCTTCCAAATTAATTTAAATGTGAAAGGAGAAGATTTATCTGTAAAGAAAAATAAAAACTTGCAATACTGCTGGAGAATGAGAGTCCTTTGCACTCCCTTCCCCGCGAGGAGATGCTGTATCTGAAGGTACCCAAGAATGAGCTGTTGCCATGGAAACGACTTTCTAGGAAGCAGCTCCTCATTGTTGCTGTGGTCATCCAGCTGTGGGCCTGCTCAGGAACAGCTGTATCCTTACACCAGAAAATGTCAGCCCTCCCTTACCTGATGCACTGACAGGTAAGTAATCAGATGAGGGGAAGCTATTTACCACCAGAGAACGTGACTGTCACCAGCGCCAACTCCTCCTCCGGGTACTGGATCTTTTCTGCTACGATCTTCAGTATCTCTTGAGCTGAAGTGGATACTTGAGCTTTCACACTGACATAGGAGTGCTCTGTTATATACACACGGCAGAAAACTGCACAAGGGAACAAAAAGACATGCTCAGCAGGAGGCAGAGGCATCTGAACAGAGCAGGGGAGAATGTCGAAGACCTGGCCATGGCAATGCCGAGGCTGCCTGGCAGCTGCGGCACCCTGACCCACAGGGACATTAAACTAAGCACAACCGTCACCAACATCCCCCTTCCCACCCCCCCTCCATGGGAAATGAAAGGGGCAAGCAAATGGAAACAGCCACTCCCCACAGCAATATCTATTTAAGACACCCTATCATGAGGATTTGTGACAACCTCCTCTGCTACCTGTCTTTGCACATTCAGCTGCTGCCATCTTTTCTCTCTTCCTTGAAAAATCATATTCAGCATATTTCATACCCACTGCAGAGATTATTTTGGACCTCCACCTGGAACAGGAGGCTTCACAGGAACAGTGTTCCCGTCCTCAACCACTCCCATTAGCTTATCTGTCTAGACATCTAAACTACTTGCACTGCCAGAGTATTTCAGCACCTGCAGAGACAGCCCGAACAGCAATGCAATCAGTCCTGACAACACTTTCCTGAAGCACAAATAAAAAGGACTGGTTTGGAGAAGTTCCCTGGGCCCATCACTTCTACTCAAGTCCATGAGTTGGGAGATTCCCAGCAGTAATGCTGTGGTCAGCTCAGCTGGTATTTTGTTTCTGCTACAAAAAAAGGATGTATGCTCTCTCTGCTTGCTAGAATTTTAGATTCACATCTTTTGCCAAGTTTGCTGGAGCCAGCTGTTTGACATACATCTGCCATACTTAAAAGGGAGGAAACAGAGCTGTAGACTTGCATAAATATTTCAAAAATTACATCTGCTAATAAGAATCACCACAACTCTTGGTTTCATACTCACTTTAGTTCTTAATTGTTAAAATTTGTTTGCTTCTACTTCAGAACTTCTTACGGCAGACAGGCTGCTACCATGTCAGTATAAGGCAAATCTTCCCATCTCTAGAAATGCTGTATTATTAAAATTATTTTTATTGACAGATGTATGTAGCAATAGTTCTTTGCTTGTCCTACAAATCTTCATGGCTTCAGGTCACTTTCATTAACTGAGACCATGCCAGAAGCAGTTAAGAGCTCTACCCTCAGGAATATCTTTTTTCTTTTGGTGTTGTAGTAAAGAAAAAATGAAGATGAGAAGGAAGGAGAAACTTAACATTTAGCCTTCAGGAAGAAAAGTCATTTGATTTTATAATGTTTTCTTAACCTGTCTCTGCTGACAGACAGTAAATCAGAAGCTCATCCTATGGCAGAATCTCTTTTCAGAATGGATATAACTCATGAAGATAGAGACATCAAATTGCACTCTAAATTACTAGGTAGAAAAATAAAATTTACAATATCTGACAGGAATATTTGGGCTCCATACGAAGAGTGCGACACAACTTGCTTACAGTTAATTTGCTTGAAACGTCGCTCCTTTCTGTCATTTGGAAGGGGACAATGACAGCAATACTAATTTATAATTGGGCTATCGACATATTCTTTGTTTAACATGGAACTAAACCAACCCACAGGTCAGGTCTTCAAGCACAACCATCGTATGCATTCTGCCAAAACCTGTTCCGTCATGCACCATTCCAGTGTCCTATTTGAGGTATCTACTGGCATGGGCTGTGCCATCTCTTCCAGAAGCCTGTGCTGCCCCTCCACGAGGTGCAGGAGGGAAATACCAGTAGGAGGAAGCTGCAAGTTGCCCTGATAATGCTTACGTCAAGTAATAAAATGCATCCGGTGAAGTGATACAATGTGGCTTGGACAGACTCATCCTCCACAAGCACCACCACCACACCAACTTAGAAGTCCACCCTCAACATCTGTCTCTTCTCCTCAACTCCACTTTCGCTATTTCATTCCCTCGATCTCATCATCTTCTGTGGCTCATGCTCTCGAAGAGTGAGATAAAAACAATATAACCCAGTTGGGGCTGGCCTTGCTGGGTCCTGTCCTTCCTGTCCCCATGGCCACACAGTCTGTCCCCTCTCTAGTGGCAGCATGCTTCCCTCCTCACTCACCCAACAAGCTGTGCCTGACTTCTTAAGAAGAATGAGTGCGGGGGTTCTCATCTGGAAATAATACTCCTAGAAGAAGCCTTGATAACATAAAGTCAAATAAACTTGTATCTGAAGCACAGAAAGAGGGTCTCTATCAGCAGCACATACTGGGCAGAAAGATCTGGCACTGAAGGAGCTCAGTTTTTATCCAAAAATGTCACAAATTTTATCCATTATGTCACAAATGAGCACTAAAAATAGACCGACTCCAAGTGAACTTCCAGAGTTTTGTTGCCAGTGAGAAAAAAAGATGTATCATCAAAGGGTGAGACTTCCAGGTAAGAGGTCCTCCTGCCTGTTCTCTGCCTGTGGACATGGCGTTATCCTCCTCTCTGCCTCCTCGCTCCTACAAGCACTACAGGAGGGTGACAGCCTCACGGTGTTACTGCATTAGTAGCGACGAAGGGAAATTACATTTTGAAATGGTTGACACTGACGTGCAGTGGCACCTTGCACTCCACACAGAGATATTTTCAAGGAGAGAAGGAACTAAGACAGGGTGCCCAGAGTTAGCAGAACCTGGCCCATTACATGTGACGGACTTATTCATTCATCTTTCACAACCGAGATCTAGGTCAAGAGCCTGAGAGCATGAAATGAAGCAGGAGTAACGCCTGGTGCATGGGCTGCCAGCACTCCTGGGAGGCACACAGGGCTGCTGGGGGAACTGGACAGAGCAAAAAAACCCTTGAGATACCACGTTACTGTCAAGCTCCTGCAAAGTAGGAGGCAGGAAGGGAACCTTTAGTCAAATCTTTCTTGTTTTGTGGCCCTAAGGTCCTGTTCAGAAGCTCTATATCAGTTTTTAAAAAACTCTATATTACAGCCAGCCCTTGAGAAACAATTCCACAGTTTTGGAGTTTTTCCTCTACTCTTTCAATCATACTTACTTTCTTCTGTTTCATTCATGGTTCCTCTGTGCTGCAGCCAGTTCTCCTTTAGACTGAACTGGTGGAAAAAGGTTTTATTCTGTAAGAGAGAGGGTGAGAAAAAAAATAAGACAAAATTTAAAAAAAGAGGCAACGGTGACTCTATGCATCCCTGCCCTTTACAAAGCAGTGTTAAGTCAGCCCATACATCTGTCCAAAAAGGTTTCTGTATAGGAAATCCACCCACCTTTCCTTGGATCAGTAAATTGGGAGTTGCCCTACTAAAAAATGGCCACAGTGAGGATTTTGGAGGAAGTGGGGCATGCCAAGGCTAAGGAATCCAAGCTTCTCTGTAGTCATGTTTGGAGCCCATTTCTTACACGCTTATTCTTCTATATGTTTCCTAAGTATCAGTCAGCCAACTTAGCAACTTCACTACAAACTCATGTTCTGCTTTCCACAGTAGCATTTTAAGCTTATTACATACTTCAGCTTCAGCCCAGTAAATTTGATGAGGACAGCAATTCACCTCTGTGCAGTTTGTACAACAACTTTCTCCAACTGCATCTTCTCCCTCTGGTTAAATAAACAGATTAACGTTCTTCTCTTTCTTTCTCTGTCCCTGTCACAACAAATCCCCCCTTTGCTCTGTCTACATGACATCCATGTCAATGCCTGTGCTCAGCCTGGTTTGCCCAGGTTGCTACATCTCTCCAGCTCTGTGGGGACACACTCCTGGGTCTCTCCTGAATTCTGACATCTCAGAGAGTCTTATTAAGATGCTAATACTGTCACAGTCACTGCAGATTAGCTCACACAGCTGATATCCAGGCTGCACTAGCAGGGAAAAAAATAGTCCTTAAGCAGCATTGGAGACTTAACCTCACTGATGTATCCTGTCATATGTTTGGCCACCAGTCACTTTCCATTGAGAAGCCAAGACAAGAGAAGGAAGCGGGCAGAGGGGAAGAAAGTGAGATAAGTTGTCTAGCAACCAGTAACAATCAGGTTTGCATTACCTTTCGGTGAGGTGAATACTCATCTACAGTGCTGAAACAAAAAGGAAAATACAAATTATTCTTTCCAGTCAAAGCTTAGGAAAAGGAAGTTTTAGCCAGTATAAAGTTTACATCAGAAAGTTTTTTAACATTAAACGGTGACTGCAGAACAGCTACAGAACTCCTTCAGGGAAAGATAAGGGCATCTGGCTCAGCCACAAGAATCTTCTGTGACTTGCACAATCAGTGTAGTGAAAAGCAATGCTGTTGGCCCACAAGCTGCCGGAGAAGACGGGCACAACTTGGGCACCCCAGGGCAAGCAGTCAGGGTCACACCAGGGACACAATTCTTTCCACTTCCCAACAGCTAATCCATGGAAACAAACTCCATTTGTTGGAAAAATGTGCCAAGGAAATTTCTTTTACAAACACCATAATTACAAATGTGCAAAGGAAACGTCTTTTACAGATACTGCAGTTATTAGCGGCATAACAATCACAACATGACTGAGATTTGCTTCTAAGTACTGCAGGTTGCAGAGAGAGACTGAGAATTAAGGTACCACCGGAAGTCACAGACTGCAGCCTCTGGGAAATTTTGCCAAGTTTTCCAGAAAGTATCACTTTACTTACAAGTCATCCCAATCAAAACTGCTGATAGGCCCCAAAAACATCAGAGAAGACTGAATAATCTAGTTTGAGTTTAAAGAATGATTTGTAAAATAGATGATTTGTAAAGATATCATACTTGTATCACTCATCACTTGATCTTTACTGAATTGCAGCAAAATGACAACAAAAATAAATTATAGTCTAAATAAAAGGAGATTTGATCACAAACACAGTCAACACTTACTGACGACGATGCATCCCAAGTATCTTCTGAAATTCTTTCAGGTCCTTCTCAAGAATGGGATATTCATACACATCATCTAACACATTCCTGTATATCGTCTACAAAATAAAATGGTATCTGTAAATATCTGATAACTCAAACATAAATCTAAGTCATCACATCAAAAGGTCTAAATCCATTCAGGCACTTGACTGCTAAAGAAAATCTCACCCTTATACCTATGCAAGACCCATACGGTACAAATGCTCCTGTTTAAATTTCCAGACTGGTCAATATTCAGCTTGCCTTTGGAGAAACACTTAATGTATCATTACCAATCAAGAGAGCAAAATGCTGACACTCTTGTCTACAAACAGGAAGATTTAAAACAACACTTGCGGCTGTTACATGAAAACTGTGTTAGGTCAGAACACATTCTGAAGCTTAAGAACACACCACACCATTATTTGCTCAAAACAATAACAAACAGGTTCATTTGATTAAGACTTTTAAAATGGAGAATGTTCTCCCTCACTTCTCCTCACACCTGCAAGCATTTTGACTTGAGGTGGTGGCTCTCACAAAGAAGTAACAACATGCTCCTAGTTGTAAACCAATAAACAAATAAACTCTACTTATTTCTGGGGGAGGCACTGGCTGAATATCCACAATCAGGAACCTCGGTTAAATGTAAAAGACATTGCTTCAGATAAGAGTTAAATAAACCGAACTGGCTTTCATTATGGAAACTGTAGGAAATATTTTCTCTATTTTTTTTTTTTTTTCAAAACCTGCACAAAGATACTTCTCTTTCGCTTTCGAGAAAATGAGGATCATATGTATGAGTCATCAGGTTTGCTTTAGCACAATTAACACTCCTACATTCATAAACTTCAGTGCAAATTAACCTGGCCTACAACCCTATATAATGCTTTTGCAGGAGTAACTTCAACCATCACTAACCTAACAGAAGCCTCAAGCAGAGAAATTCTGTGACAATAGTCCCACACGTCCATGGCCAGAAAGACAAGCCCTGCATCAAGACAGATGCAGCACAGTCTCACTTAACTGATGGCTGGAATGATACCCCCCTTCCACTACAGCACTACACATCCAGCACTAAACAGCAACAATCCTAAGGTGTCTGCTTCCACATACAAAGTATTCTACTGAAAAAAAATTACGGGGGGGGGGGGGGGAGGGGGGTGGGGAAAGGAAGCTCAAGACTTCGCCCTTTTCCAAATTCAGTTCCATGTTTCATCCCTTTGCCTTGAGTGAACGACTGAAGAGAACTAAAAGGCCCTTAAGATCTCCAGTTGCAGACAGTCTCATCAGGAAAAGTGGAAGATCCTGCAAAATCTCCTAAAATAATCTTTCAAACAGCAGGGGAGGGGGGGAAAAAAATTGAAAAAAATCAACAACCAGATGGATCTTGCATCAGCGAGGACATGGCTATTTGCAAATTTACAAGGGCATTGTAAGTGCTTTGGAACTCCATCAGAAAGATCAGAAGATCCTTGCTAATAAGTGAGGACATCATTTTACTTATTAAATATACATAAAGCTGTGCTGCTCTCCATGTGTGTCTGACAAACACTGTGGAATAACATTTCACTCAAAGTAGCATCTCTTACAAGAACCTCAAAATTCTCTCTTCATCCGTGATCCTCTGGATACTGACTGTAGACCCTGTTATGGCAGACACAGCTAAGGTACTCAAGGAATCTCCCCAACTTTGTAGCTTTATTTCTCACCTTCCTAACTCTTCCCACTTTCTAGAGAACATGGAGTTCTCTAAGGTTCACAATTGAAAGTCATGTTTTTGACATTGAATGTGTTGACATTACAGGTTTTCTGTTCAAGCTGCCTATCTCTAAGGCATTCAAGGAAGACACGTGAATTACTTTCTATTACAGATTTCATGGAGAAAATTTAAGTATTAAAAATTATGCTTTATAGATTTTGCTGTTGAGGCTTTTTTAGACACATTATGTTAATTAAACAATGCTGAAATGCATCAGAAAGTGTTTCAATACCTTTAAAAATTGTTTTAAATGCTCATCTTCATGTAACCAGTCTTTGTAAAGAGAAGTCCACTGAGACACCAAATGCAAGACTTTTCGTTTCCTACAGGACACATCAGAGTCGTCTTCTTTCCCTTGGTGGTTCTTAGCACAATAGGTACAGCAGGTTAAGGAAAAAATAATAAGGTTTCACTGAAACTTAACACTTAAGTGATGGAAAAGACTTTGCAATCATCTCATTTGCTAATGAAAGACTTTTTTCATTTTTTTTTACTATATTGCTCAGATTTACATGTTTTATCCTGTCTGGAGCTTTAAGAATTTCATCAACTTTTTGGAATGTTATTCACAATAATAGAAATGTCAGTTCATCCTGTGTGCCAACGGGATTTTTTTCTTGACAGATTAGAGAGGCGACTCCATAAAAGTAAAATCAGTTGAAAAGGAATTATACAATGTTGAGTCACATCTTTTCTGCAGAACTGGGAACAAACCTTTGTCCTGCACACAGATGCCAACATGACTGTCTGTGGGAAGGAGGACAATGCATCACTAGCAACAACAAAAAATCCAGGCAGAGGAAGTCGGTTTCTTTTTTCCCCTGAACAAATTACACTATCTGCAGAAATAACATTATTAAAATTTTAAAAAGGTGAAAGAATCTATTTCCACCATTGTTCTCTATTCATAAATACAGAAACATCAAATGACAGAAGATACCCACTTTGCACATTGTTCCTGTCCCTTTGTCCACAAAATGTAAAGAAGAATAAAAGAAAAGGGAAAAAAAAGAAAAAGAAAGTTCATTTTATAGCTAAAGTTCATTCAAACTATGCTCCATAGCTTATGGAAGTAATTGGAAACAAAAAAATATATTTTATCTCAGAATGAGATAGGCTTAGACACTATATCACATGATAAAAGGAGCAGATTGTAAAATACTTTTTCTTCATTTGCTCTCTTCATGTATTCTGAAATGTATTACACAGATATAGGTATTCTAAGAATTAACATATAGGTCTGGCTAGGTTTTAACACCACTTTTAATACTATTCTATAACAGTTGTAAAGGTTTCTTTATCTTTAAACAAAACCAGCAGACGTAAGATTGCCTTGCTGCTCTGAGTTAGGCATCTGTTTCAATACATCATTTAGGCATTCTTGTTAACGAAGTATGCACATACACAAAGGTGCATGTTTTGGATATGGGTTTATTCAGAGGTAGCTTTATCTTTGTACACCCAACTTCAGAGAAGAAATTTTCTGTTTATTGATTACTCAACTATGCGAATTCAAAGTGTTTTCACAGGTGAACGTGTATCTGTTTATCTATTTACAGGCACATGCCAGTTAGGAGAACTCATATTCAAATTTGGATTTAATGTTTCCAGTTTGAATCTTTCCTACCACAACTCATATAAATTAAGAAAACAACATAACCCGACCTTTGAGAAGCTAAAAATTTGAACTGAATTCCAAGTATCATAAAACCTTACGAAAATTTGACTGGAGAACAAAAGACCTTCAAAGATCATCTAAACTAGTCCATTCAAGTTCACCCTACGAGAGGCTCAAAAACACCCTATGTTACTCTTGGAATATACTTTCTAGTTTATTAGTATTATTATTATTCTCCAATCTCAAAGATTCTACTCTCTCACATATTTTACACTCCGGTGTTCCTTTTCTTAATGTAAAAAAAATATACTTCCTAGTATCCAATATGAAACTGTCTTAGAGCAGTCTAATCTCACTGCTTCTTGTCCCATCTGGCATTGATACATGAACTGATTCTTCCCTTCCTCTTTAGGTACCTGAAAGATTGTCCTATTTATAGTTTCTCTTTTTTCAGTAAAACAATCCCAATTCTTTCAATCCTTCTTTGTAGATCTTTGTTCTAGAATATTGGCAAGTCACAACTGCTCTCTTCTGAAGTTTCTCCTATTTGTTCATGAATTTCTTGGGGTGTGATGCCAAAATCTCAGGTGTAGTCCATCTTTTAAGCATGCAATAATAAATATTAGACAACTTTTCTCATTTGTCACCATTTCTACGTGCAACCTCAAAATAATCACACAGGCTTAGAGTTTGAAAATATCAATATGCTAAGAGCAAAACTAATTATTCCACTTTGATAGCTCCTGTTTGATATAAGGCTTGATAAACTGAGGTGTGAGTGACCTGTGTTAATACAAGACCCAATAAAAGGATATTGCCTCAGAAGTGCCTGGCACAAGTCATCAGTCGTCATGAAGACTGTGTACGTGAGAAGGAAGTCATCCAGGAGAGTTTCTGCAGAGGAAGACAAAAAATACCCGAAGTACAACACATTAGTGAGGAGTGTATCTATTCCCATTAGAGTGCATGGCAGCAATAGGACCCCCTCCAAGATTAAAAAAAAAAAAGTCCAAATGTTCAGAATACCTCAAACTAAGCTTTTAACAGTTAACAGAATGATGCCACTGCAGAGAACACATCCTTTATTTAACAAGCACATCCTCAGGTCTCAAAGAACCAACAAGCACAAACACGCACAAAACAAGCCGCGGCTCAGGAATCAGTAGGAGAGAGTCCTTATCACAAACACCACCATCCTGGTGGGCTCTGCTGCATACAAAGCAACTTTTCCACTTCTGTATTTTCCACTTCTGTATTTTCTTCCTATATGCACTGTAA
>NW_009704318.1:0-36021 GCF_000703405.1 Apaloderma vittatum
TGCATCCCAACAGGTAGGAAATCAAGAAAGAGAGCCAGGAAACCTGCATAATTAACCAGGGAACTGCTGGGCAAACTCAAGTGGAAGAAGAGAGTCTATAGATAATGGAAGGAAGGTCTGGCCACTTGGGTGGAATACAACTGTGGTCAGAGGATGTAGGGAGGCAACTAGGAAAGCTAGGGCCTTCTTGGAACTGAACCTTGCAAGGGAGGTCAAGGACAACAGAAAGGGCTTCTTCAAATACATTGCAGATGAAACTAACACCAGAGGCAATGTAGGCCCTGTGCTGAATGAGATGGGTGCCCCAGTGACAGAGGAGGCGTTGCTGAATACCTTCTTTGCCTCTGTCTACACTGCTGGAGACTGCCCTCAGGAGCCCCAGACCCCTGAGGCCCCAGAGGAACTCAGGATAAAGGAGGAGTTTGCCTTGGTTGATGTGGATGGGGATAGGGATCAGTTAGGCAATCTCAGCATCCATAAATCCATGGGCCCTGATGGGATGCACCCGCGGGTGCTGAGGGAGTTGGCAGAAGTCATTGCTAGGCCACTCTCCATCATCTTTGGTAAGTCATGGACAACAGGTGCAGTGCCTGAGGACTGGAGGAAAGCAAATGTCACTCCAGTCTTCCAAAAGGGTAAGAAGGATGACCCGGGTAACTACAGACCAGTCAGCCTCACCTCCATTCCTGAAAAGGTGATGGAACAACTCATCCTCAGCACTATCTCTAGGCAAATCAAGGATAAGGCACAGTCAGCATGGTTTTTCCAAGGAGAGGTCATATTTGAACAACCTGATAACCTGTTATGAAGACAGGTGGATAGATGATGGCCGTGCAGTGGACATGGTTTATCTGGATTTCAGTAAAGCATTTGACACCGTCTCCCACAGCACCCTCAAAGCTAAACTGAGGAAGTGTGGTCTGGATGATCAGATAGTGACGTGGATTATGAACTGGTTGCAGGAAAGAAGTCAGTGTTGTGGTCCATGGGGCAACGTCTAGTTGGAGGCCTGTATCTATTGGAGTCCCTCAGGGGTTGTTAATGAGACCACTGCTACTCAGTATATTCATCAACAATCTGAATGAGGGAAGAGAGTGCACGTCAGCAAGCTTGCTGATGACACAAAACTGGGAGGAGTGGCTGACACACCAGAAGGCTGTTCTGGCATTCGGCGAGACCTAGACAGGCTGGAGAGTTGGGCAGGGAGAAATTTTATGAAATACAACAAGGGCAAGTGTAGAGTCTTGCACCTGGGAAAGAACAACCCCATGTACTGGTATAGGCTGGAGACTGACCTGTTGGAGAGCAGCAGCTCATCCTCATGCAAAATCTTAACACACAAGCACATTTCTGCTTGTGCTTAAAGTAAAAGAAATGCTACATTTGTTGAATTATGAAAAGCTGTGCATAAAGGAAGGCATTCCATCTCCCAAGAATCGGTCCTTCTGCTAGAATCAATAGTTACATCATACACTGTACCAGCAATATGATTTCTACTAGAAGTACATTTTTTTCAAGATAACATCATTTAGCATTATTCTTTTCTGTGACTTCTCTATTTGGGTAACAGCAGTGGAATTTAGAAAATATACAGACTATGCATGACATGTTTTCACTCTTCTAATTTTAACCTCCTAAGAATTCATTAAAAGGTAATACTTTTGATATCAGACACAGAAATCTCTAAAAAAAAAAAGGAGCAGTAACATTTCCAGAACAACATAATTGTGGTTGTTTCTGCAGATAAGATTGAAACATTAAATATCTATGCTGTAATTTATTTTAAGTCTTCCACTTAAAAATTCTTCCTCAGTTCTCACATTTAACCACTGAGGTATTATGAATGCTATATTTCTTGAGATTTATAATATAATTAGGATTAGTACAGGACAACCAGGTGATCAGACCCAGTCTTCATGGGTTTATGAAAGGCAGGTCCTGCTTCACTAACCTGGTCTCCTTCTATGACAAGCTCACCCACTCAGTAGATGAGAAAGGAACTGTGGATATTCTTGGTCACCATTTCCCACTACATTCTCCTGGAGACACTGGCTGCTCAAGCCTTGGATGGCCATACTCTTCACTAGGTGAAAAAACAGCTGGATGGTTGGGCACAGAGACTGATGGTGAATGGAATTAAATCCAGTTGGTGGCTGGTCACAAGCCACAGTTGTTCCCCAGGGGTCAGGACTGGAGCCACTTTATCAATGACCTGGAGGAGGGGATTGAGCATACCCTCACTAAGTTTGTAGATGACATCAAGTTGGGCAGGAGTGATCTGCCTGAGGGTAGGGAAGCTCTACAGAGGATCTAGAAAGTCTGGATCCATGGGCTGAGACCAGCTACATGAGTTTCAATAAGGCCAAATGCCGGGTCCTACACTTTGGCCACAACAACCTCAAGCAGCACTACAGGCTTGGGGAGGAGTGGATGGAGTGCTCCAGGCAGAGAGGGACCTGGGGGTGTTGACAGACAGGCAGCTGCTGAATAGGAGCAAGAGGTACACCCAGGTGGCCTAAAGTGTGAACAGCATCCTGGCCTGGATCTGGAATAGTGTGGTCAGAAGGAGCAGGAAAGTGATTTTCTCCCTGCAGCTGGCACTGGTGAGGCTGCAACTCAAATCCTATGTTCAGATTTGGGCCCCTCACTACAAGAAAGAGATTCAGGTGCTGGAGCTGGTCAAGAGACTCAAGAACAAGTCTTATAAGGAGAGCTGAGGGAACTGGAGTCCTTTAGCCTGGAGAAAAGAACACCAAGGGGAGACCTTACCACTCTACAACTTCCTAAAAGGAGGCTGTAGAGAGCACAAGGTCACTTCTGTTCTGGTAACAGCAATAGGGCAAGAAGCAATGGCCTCAAGTTGTGCCAGGAGAGGTTTAGATGGGTAAGAATCATTGAAAACAATCTAAGTTTTTATATTCTCAACATCTTCAAAAATTCCTTAATCTGTGTATCCATAGCTATTTTAGAATATCTTATTAATTTCTAATTATCCAGTCATCTTTTCTCCTTATTAAAATATAGTGAATTGAACTCAGTCTTTTTTCTTTTTTTCCTAAAGTGTCACTAGTTTAATTCCCTATTTATCAATCAAGTCACTTTATTGTATTTCTATTGTATTATAAGCTTGTAAAAAACCCCTTCCCTTTAACTCCTTTAAGCCTTTTAGGTGTCACTCTGCTCTTCTGTGTTCCTTCCAAAACTATACCAACTGTTACATTGAAGATTTATACTCATTTGTCTGATCTTCTCACATATTTCATGTAAGGCAGCAAAGAACTGTTTAAGAAGTAAAAACCTAAGGAGTTTGTTTTGAAGGGACTCAGAATATCCTACATACCACTTTAAGTTCTCTCTGTTGGTATATCAAAGTCACATCCAACTCAGTGTTAGTTCCAGGATCTCAGCAGAAGGCGACGTAGGCCTTAGTAGTTTCTTGATCACTAAGTTGCATGAATCATTTTATTGTGGTAACTCAACTGATAATATCCATTTTCCTGAAAGGCATCTCCTCACACTGCTGTTACATGAGGTCAGAGCTGCTTCTGCCTACAGTATTGAAGCATTCACAAAATTCAGGTGTTTTGTATTTACCAGTAACTTCATCAGCCAGCCATTCAGCATTGCTTATTTCCTTCTCTGGATCATAAAGGAATCATTCTGAACAAACAAACTTATTTTCCCTCTGCATAAAATATCAGGAGACTATTAGGCAGCAGTAGAGGCAGGCTGCTGCTGTAAGGGGTGGGGAGCCAGGAGTTGAGCATAACAAGGCAGGCAGAGGCAGTTGACTCATTGACAGTTTATGAGTTTTGAGTTATTGAAAAACAAAGACCAAAGCAACTACCTCAAATTCCTTGGTCAAAATCTGTGCTTACGTATAATATTAAATTACAGAATATAATCAAGCAGAGACAGCAGAATATTTGTTCTAAGGAGGCAGTAACTTAAAATAGAAAGCACAAGATATTCACATGGAAACAGGTTTACATTTTTCCCTTGAATTAAACCAACACATTTTTGCCTTATGTAAACCATTCATGTTAGTTTTAGGAGGAATTCATAAGACATAATTTTCAACCACTGAAAATTAATGTAACAGGGACAATTCATTGAATCCAGGGCTTGAGCTTTGTAAGTACTTACAGCACGTAAAATGTCTGTAGACTATAGAAATTAGTTTCATGTGCTGAATAAAGTAATTGTGTAACATAAAAAGCATGGCTGATACTATACTGGATGTATTCTATTTAATTCACATAGAAATGAACAGTAGAGCTATTATTTATATTGTCTAATTTCCTTTTCTAGCACAATCTGTGCTTGCATATATATCAAATGCACTCTTATTGTTTGCAAAACATTTCTACTCCATCTTGGATAATCTGCCTCTGAGCAGCTGGGGTTGTTTTTGTTTTGTTTTTCAGTATTCTGTTTTAATCTGTCCAGACAAAAGCAAAAAGACTTTTCAGACACTCCCTGCTCCTGCATTGTGTATAATGGGAGACTAGAGAGCTGTGTAAACTAAACTTTTTTAATCCAAGACTCCATTTAAATTTTGTCTGCTCTTCCCTAGACATATGGATATATGCTTTAACAACATAGCAGAAGAGAACACTCTCAATCAACTCCATCTACTACTAAGACATTCACTGCATATATTCTTGTATACATGCACCATGTTTGAGATATTTACCTTCAAGTTCCTAGCAGAAAATTTAAACCAAAACATATCATACTGTCAATTAAACATTTTCTAGCTTTCTCTAGAAGGTCCACAGCCAGTGCCACTATTTCCATGCCACTCTTTTCCTTTAAACAGCTTTTCCCTCTGGCATTCCACTCCCCTACCCTCAATCACTGATTTAATGATAAAATTTCTTCATAGCCTGATACATTACTAATATATATTACAGTCTGATATTGACAAAACATGCATTTTTAATCTCATTCTGCTGACAGAAACCAGAACACAGGGCAACAAGATCAGAGGCTTTACCCCACAGGATTTTTATTCATATATATATATATACATACATGCACATACTTACATTCTATGAACCTCTTTAAGAATTCATATCACAAAAATCATTCACGGTATTCCTTTCACACCAAGATATTCTTCAATATATTAATAACTCCCTGCATCTATGTAAATGTTTTACACAGGCTAAGACAATATTCTTACTACTTTCATGACAGCATCACACTGATGACCTAGCTCTATGATGTGATACACAAGAACTCAGATTATTTTTGTCCTTATTAAACACTTCTAGGTCCCAGTCTGCAGTCAATATTCTTATTATTTCACTCTAAGTGCTATAGTGCTCAATGTTATACCACTTATAATAATATAATTCTTCTGACTATTTAGTTCTTCCCAGGCAATATTATTATTTCCATAGAATGGTAAAGCTTCTCACCTTTGTGCCTGCGGATATCTTTCTACTTTTTCTTGTGAAGATTTTAAGCTGAAAATACACTTTGCAAACAGCCTGTTTTGTTTTGTTTTTTAAATACCATTTGCTCCATGCTGGGCACCAATTAAAACTGTTGAAGCCTAAGGCAGGGCACTAAACTCTGACAGACACTCTTTTTGATCCCCCCACCACCTACCCAGGGGAGGATAACAGGGGAACCAGGAAAACTCTGTGGCTGCAAAAAAACCCTCCAATCAGTTTAATGAAAAATAAAATAATACTAACAAGGACAATGAAGTCATGGGACTACAGCACACAAGTATATCCAAATATACCAAAAAAACATGTTATGATGGATCCCACACGTTCCAGACAACAACAAGGTAACTAGGCCCCAAGCAGAGAAGTCCCAGACAGGACTCGGCAGCAGATGGGAACACCTGAACCCAGACCCCCAGTTACAGTCCCCTCCCCCCAAAAAAATAAAACCAAAAAAGCAAACAAACAAAAAACCCCCAAAAACAAACAGAAAAGGAAGCCTTGGAGCAGCCATACAACTCCCACCGAGGAGCAGGAAAAGATACGCTGTTCTGTCCAAGGGCACTCCCCTGCAGCACAAACCCAGTGGGCAGGAACAGCAGCAGCTCAGGCAGAGATGACAAACAGCCCATTGCAACCCTCCCCACAGAGCAGCACTGGGGTGTTGAGGTGAGGGGTCTTCTTAGGGGCCTTTTGATACCGAGCACATGGGAAAGAACACTGTGATTGGTCCATTTGTGCCACATGACCCATCTTCTCCTCCTCATAGGCACAGCTGCCCCATACCCACCCTGTGACTGTCCCCAGTGCTACGGCCCCCAGAGAACTTTTGTCCTGGGTCTCTCAAACGAGGAGAGGAACCTTCCCCACTAGTATTTTTAGGTGCAAACTGTTGCTGTTTCATTTAGCCAGTTCTTCAAAATGGCACTTGCAGAACAATTACGTGCTGATTCTTCAATTTAATCTGTTACTTCTCCACTATACCAGATGCACTATGGATGATCAGATTGCATCTGCTAAATTCAAGTGGTCAAATCCAGAAGAAGCAGCAGAAGAGGAGAATCTGACATGATGTCTGTAGTACATTCGATTTGTACTACTTACATTCATGCCCTTTAAGATTTTAGGTTGAAATTATTCAAGCCAAGCGAGTAAGATCCAACAGTAACGTGGTATAAAACTGCCTACCTCAATATGAATGTATCCTTCACCTTATATTTAACACTGGATTATAAAACACCTTACAGCATTAATCTTCTCCCTTTCAAAAAAAAAAAAATCCATTTTAGTTGATTTAACCTTTTAAAATAGTCTATTGTATGATTTTGGGTACCCTTTGACACCTTCTCCCTTTTCATATCTTAATTTTGTGTAATTGACCAAAGGAAGCACCAAAGAAAGACACTTCACTGACTGACTGAATTTCTGCAGATAATATAGTTCAATTTCTTTCCTCTGCTATCATTATTGTCATTAGTAATACATGCCAAAAAATGCATAACTTTATTTTCTTATTTTTACTTCAGTAGGTAGAGAAGACATATTGCATATTCAGAGTTTAACCTTTTATAAAATATGTTGCAGCTTAGTCCATCAACAAAGATGAAACACATATATATGCACTTAATCATTGCCAGTGTTATTTTTGCCAAGTTCTGAAGTTATTTTCTCAACTTTGTGAAAACATCTGTTTATTGTTACAGTGAGAATTCACTCTTTTTATCATAACAATTCTAAAATTACAAACAAATGGTTATGCTTGAGGTGTAGGCAAACTGAAAAATACAGATAGAAAGAATCTTAATTTCAGTAAGCTCTCCATCTTACTTGGTGAAAGGTTAAATATACTTAGTAAACCCAAAGTACTTCATCACTTTTCTCTGGAAAAAGAACAACACATCACTTGCATCTTCACATTTCCATAAAAACTGTTAGCTCTGTAAACAGAACACTGACAAGACAGCCTATATTTACCTTCTGGTTAGAGCGAAACACAGGGTGCCTTTCAGTTTACTATTCTTGATGTTCAGCATAAACTAAATATTTTTAAGTATAATTTTACAGACCTGACAGTGTAAAGGCACTTACTGTTACTTACAGAAATTAATTTTTTTTCCTGTCCAAATTAAGTTACAGTAACTCTAGCTTCTTTGAATCCACGCTTTTCTCACCTCTTCTGCCATATACCTAGTTGAGCGACAGAATCCATAAATAACAATCTTGAAGACTGCACTTGACTAGTTCAATGTAATTCCTTTAGCTGTACTTCCTGCACTTGATACAAACGATACTTTTTATAAGGCACGTTCCGTAAAATACAAATTTAATTCCTCAGAAAGTCTTTTTACTTCTTTTCCTTCAACTTTTTTCAGTTGTTCTTGGATGCTGCCAAGGTGAATGGCTTTCTATTTTGAAATTGTTTCATTCTATATCCAATCCTTTACAGAACTTTGATATAAGTTACTCTGTGGTCTGTTCAGTTTTTAAAATGTTACCTCTAAGTGTATATGACAGCTTGCACCAGGTTCAGAAATCATTATTTGAACAAAGGTTTTCAGTAAAACTACTGCCAGTGCTCGGCTTTGGAGAACACAGAGAGTTATGGCTAATTATAATACTCTAGATTTCTTCTTCTAGTCAGCTTTTGATCACAGACTTCATTCCCAAATTAATACTCAAACTACTGACCTTTTAGATGAGGCTACGTGACACTTTAATGGGTCTTTAATAAAATCTAAAGTACATTCTTCTCTCTCCCCAAGATCAATTTTTTAAAACCTTTCAAAAACCGCTATGAGAGGCTTTGACAAGACCTGTTCTTTGTAAACCCATGTTGGCAACTGATTCTCTCATTCCAAATTCTTTTTCAAACAGCTGGTCTTTACATCACTGTATATTATAAGCTTTCTCTGATACTGAAGTTCTTGGCCGATAATTGGAAAGAAAAAATTCTTGCTTTGTACCACTTTTTTCCCCAAAATAAAACATCTGGTAAGTTACAGATATTTTTTAAAAAACAAAATTGCTGTATGGTACCTTACATTAAAACCTTCAGTAGCTAAACTACGTACTCAAAGGCCACACATGTATTAAAACCAAAAATGCTAACATACTCACTAGAGCTTGAATGCTAAGGAGTGACACTTCTCCACACGGGAAGATGAGTTGGAAGCCATGGGTGATCCCAGCTCAGACAATGCCCTCACCAGCCAGGGGACAACAGCACAATATATAAACGTTATGGGCAGAGCCAGGTGCAGGTAACAGCCTCCACTGACAGTCCCAGAGAAATCAAAGCAATGAACTGGGTCCAGAGTGTATCCAGTGAGTCCAGTCAGCAGATGAGGCCAGAAGCGCGACTGGAAACAAGGCTACAACATAGGTCCAAGGTCCATCCAGGAGCTGGGGCCAGAGACAAAATGTGAGAGAGGTTCAGCTCTGACATGGAAGGGCTGACCTGAAACGGGTTCCTGGACCATGACCTGGAATATGAAGGGTGGGCCCAGGGAAGGCTAGTCAGGACATTTAAGGTCTCATGGTATACTCGGGGTCCTGACACTTAAGAGACTTTTCCAAGTTTTTCTGTCTTTCTTGGTATTGTAGTCTAGACCTTCTATCATTCTGTGGTATCTTGGACCTCAGAGACAAGTTTTGAAAATATTAATATAAAAAGAAATGAAAAAAGTATGCATAGAGGTACATGCGTTTCTTTTGATCTCATTCACTAGTCTTTTACACATAGCTAGTTTTAATACTGTCTTCTAAAACATTCTGCTACTGAAGTTCTCAGCCAACAAGTAGAACTTAATGACATTATTTTATGCTGTTATGCACCTGATCATTTGTAATCCCACTTCAATTATCTCTATGAATTGAACAGTTTTTTCTTTGCTAGAAATCTCTTGTTACACCTTATGATTACAGTTTCACTTCTAGTTAATTTCTTAAAACTCATCGAAGATTTATCTAAAATTTTATTTAAATTATACAATGCTCACTCTGACAGCATCTGTATGCCCTTAGCTTTTTACTTTTTAAAATGTATCCATTTTAACAATTTAGCACAACTCGGGACACTGCAGTCTATAAAGCTGTCTATAAAGGGAAAAGTGTCGTTTTTTCTGTTTGTTTAGTTTGATTTGTTTTTTTTCTCCAAGAAAAAATCACGAGCTTTTGTACAGAAGAAATAATTTGCCAGAGTTTTAAAATTTAACATTCTGAAAATATCTACAAGTGGTACTTACTTAGCTCACGTGACTCTGGTTTTATTTTTAGATCTGTTCATTTAATTTTTTCCTGATATTTATCTGAATAATTTCTTAACGGAAGCAGTGTAGAAAGTATTTTTACTACCAAGTCTCCAAATTACTCTATATATCACGACGCAAGTTGTGTACCTTTGTCTCTACACAGCTTATAAGCCATGCAGTGGTTCATTTACTTTTTTTCCTGATATTTATCTGAATAAAAATTTCTTAACGGAAGCAGTGTAGAAAGTATTTTTACTACCAAGTCTCCAAATTACTCTATATATCACGACGCAAGTTGTGTACCTTTGTCTCTACACAGCTTATGAGCCATGCAGTGTGAGGCATCTGGACAGTATTTTTTCTAAAGAGATGGTCTAATATTAAGATTGTCTTCATGTACTCATCTGTCTAAACAAATGCCAAATATTTCACAACTATTAGCTAGTTACCTCCCTCAACTCCACAATCCTATGCAAACACTAGATAAACTAGAGAGATTTCTGTACTCATGCACATGAAGGCATACTTCCTCTATACTTTGGAATGGGGAAATTTTTTAAGCAGAGTACCTTAAGAATGAGGCAGAGACTGGCTGGTGTACAGATAGAAATAATTTAATTACTTTCCATTGGTGTCACATACTTCCAAGCTCACTGAACTGATCCAATCTCTCATGCATTCAAGAAAGGGATAATGAAGCAGCACATCTGGCTTGCTCATACCACCACCAGTTCTGTGACCAACTATTAATACGTCTTTTGCTATTTAATACCTATTCTCAACCTTGAGTCATATTGTTCCAAGAATACCTTAGCTCATTAATTTAAATGAATAAGTTTATTTTATTTTTTTTCCAGCCAAATATCACATATATGCAGTCTTCTTTGATATTAGAGTTCAAGAACTGCCATACGGCATCCTTATCAAAACAGCAAGGAAGAGGGAAGGACAAAGAAACTAAACTTAAAAATTGTATTATTTAGTCATTAGTAATGTTATCATTTTATAAGTCAGTTAGAGCTGAGCCAGAAACAATTATTTCTAACACTAACATTCAGTAAAATGGGCACATTTCTGCTGCTTTTAATGGAGCTATATTATCTTCCTTAAGAAGATGATATTTGTTTCATGGAAAGAGATCGTAAATAATGCACTCGCTTCATGAATATTAGTAGCACAAGTTTGATCCAAATTATGAAACACACTCAACTCTTCACTTGCACATTAACTTATCAACATGAAAATACAGCTAATAGAAATGAATATTTAAAAATATAAATCAGATCAACATGACAAGGTCCTGAAATTTAAGCAGAACTTAAAATTCTTTTAGAGAAGCTGCAGGTTCAGGGAAAAAATAAGACCAAAAAATCACAGAGATTTATGAAAGGTTATAAGAAAATCTGATTTTAAATTTGTCCTGGTTTTGGATATGAAAGAGCTAATTTTTCTTCTTAGCAGCTAGAATAGTGCTGTGGTTGGAATTCAGTATGGGAATTGGTATAAGACTTGTGCTGATAATATATTGGGTTTTTCCTGTTGCTAGAAAATCAAGGCCTTTTCAACTTCCCATTTCTTGCTAGCGTGCAGATGCACATCAAGCTCAGAGGGAACATGGCTAGAGCAGGCCAGTGAAATATTCCATATCATACCACTGCATGCTCAGTATATAGATAATGGAGGCTGAGAAGCTGGGTGCAGTTTTGAATTTGGGGATTTTCTCTGCTTCAAGATCGCTAGCTGGGTATGGACTGGGCATTGGCCAGAGGGCAGTGAACAACCGCGTTGTGTATCAGTCACTTGCATATTTTATTATTATTACTATCATTATTATTTTATTTTATCCCTATAATTAAATTAGTCTAGTTACTTTCACCCATCCAGTTCTTTCCCCCTACTCCCTGAGGCAGGAGGAGGTTGAGTGAACCGCCGCACAGTGTTTTGTTGCTGGTCGAATTTAAACCATGGGAAAATTCAAAGAGCAAAGCTTCAAAACACAGTTTAGAAACCTTAAGGTTCTCTCAAAGAGGGTATTTACAACACATTTGTCCCTTGTAGTCCTCGTTCTCAGGAATGATGCATCAGCAAGAGAGTTTAACCGGGGAGGGACAACAAGCACTTGGCAGCAGAACACGTTCATTAATCACAAGTATACTCCCGATTTAGGACTGCTTGCCAGAAACAGGATCCTCATAATAAACACATGATAAAACTTTTAATTTTTTTTTATCTACCACCTAGTGACCAAGAATACAGATAGTCTAGCACATGGATGCACACAAAGCCGTGCTAAAAACTCAGTACCCGTAAAAGTTGAAGTATCGCATGGGGAGTCTGTATCCAAGTATGTAAAATGCAGGCTTGTGATAAGCTACAGCTTCAATATATACATTTATTCAATCCTCCCTGGGAAAGAGGGCAATTTCAAACATTCCCACAACTATCCACTGCAGATATGGAGATCTCCTCGCTTAAGAAGAAAGCTAAATGCAGAAAGTCTAAAAGATGTAAGACCATTTTATATACACAGAAATACTGTAATGCTAACAAAGAGGTAGCAAAGCTCAACATAAGATCTTACAGGAGGGGAAATTGAGTTCGTTTTAAAACAAACCCAGTTTTATTCACTCATTCTTGTACGTGACCACCAAAAAAGTTGAGTCTGAGTAGTCTGGCCAGCGGTTTCTCTGCAAGATGCATGAATACCAATGATCTGACCAGTACTGAATCATCAAAACATATAACCAGTGATCTAGTCAGGACTGACAACAACATTAATAACAAGTAAGAAGAGCTATCCAGCCCTGCTAATCTAGGTGCTATCAAAACCCAGCCATTCTTGAAACTCTGGCTCTCTGGTGATCTCTCAACTAGACATTCCCCTTCTTTCTCCTTTAATATCAATCTATTACAAATCTCTACATAAAACACCAACACCTCACATTTAGAAATATAGTATGCTTAACAGGGTCCTAGCTACCATTACATGAAATTCACAGTCTTACAGTTGCTCAAAGTCTTTCACAAGAACATGGATGATCCCAGAATTCTGTGTTCTGTCCAGCTGATGGCCTGACCTGTTATTTCTGAAACACTGCTAATTTTAAAATATTATTTTGTTTTATGATGGTTTTAGAACAGCCAAAATTATAAAAGACTCATGCTTGTGGTAGGGAGTTTTAAACATTGCCATTAACAAATTAAATGCAAGTAGACTGTGATGTAGACTTATAATGGGACCATAAAAATACACCATCGAAAAAGGCTAGAAGTGCCAGTCAGATTATACAGACTGACATATAAATTAAATGAGACTGCTATCATTCAAGCTAAAAAGATAAATAGACTGCTATGTTACTACACAGAATTTATGAGTGCACTGATGTCAAAACAACCTACACATATGTTACGAGACTCAGATTATACTGAAGCTAACCATGGCCTCTATAGTTTCCAAAATTTTTTTGAATACATACTGGCACATGTATAATTCCGAAGGTCATAAAAAAAGGAGAGAAAAAATAATCCCCCAAGAGAAATAAATTCATTTTACTTCCATGGGCTAATGACATTTTTGATACAAATGCCAGCCAGCACTGATAGAGGCTATTTTTCAAGGAACTGGAGAAAATATATGCACACATTTCCTTTGGTGTTTATGAGGTCAGCAGAGGGAATCTGTGCAGTCATAGTGTAGTTATATGACCAAAAAAAGGAGCCTCACAGTGCCAGTCACTCAAAATGACAAGCCCTCAAATTCTGTCAGAGCTGATCCATATACTTGGCACAAATGCAGTCTGTAGTAAGTCTTCCTAGCACTCAGGCTGTACAGCATTAGGTCTGTAAAACACAGAATCCACTACTACAAGGATGCTGAAGATTTTTGCTTTGAACGATTTTGTAGAAAAATGAAAAGGGAAACATTCTGATGTATTGACTGTTAACTTGACTTTTCATCACTATTTATTAGTGGCATGAGCCCGCATCTCTAGCAGGCTGAAGGGTTCTGCTGCTTGAACTGCTTCTACTGAAACAGAAAGTTGTAAATCTCTTGCTATAATATGTGCTACTGTATACATTTCAAGATCCTTGACTCCTCCCTAAAGATTGCAGGCCGAATGATGGAACACCTACAATTCAGGCAGGCACTGCATCACAGAAAATGTCGAAGCAGAATAATGAACAGAGCCATTAAATGCTGTATTAGCGGAATGCAGCCTGGCAAGGACTTGTTTTGTATTCTGTATTGAACTACAGAAGGGCACATATTATGATACACAAATTGCTCTGAATAGCCCTTTTGTGTGAAGGCAGTCCATTAACACTGCCTGTAAGAGCGTTTATTATATGCAATTTCTTTTAAAATACTAATTTCAAAGTATCTATTACACTCTTGTTAAGCTTTGACTATATTACTGTTGATAACCTTGCCTCGTAACTAGCTATACGGGTTATTTCCTTTACCATTTTCATTCCTTTGTAATTTTGTTCAAAGCATTGTCACAAGGGACACTAGAAATGCAGCATAGCTCAGTTCTTGATCTTTCCTGAATATTTCCCAGAACTTCAGAGCCAGAACACAAACTACACTCTGCAATGAGTTCAACAAAAATCAGAGAAAATATTATTTCTGCTCAGGAGTAAAAACAAGCAAAACCTATTTATCACCATTTTAACTGTGTCCTGGTTTGAGACCATGAAGACAAGTTCTCTGGGGCTCCTGACACAGAGGGCAGTTACAGTGGGGCAGGAGAGGCAGCTGTGCCTGTGGGGAGGAGAGGATGGGTCAGGTGATACAAATGGACCAATCACAGTGCTCCTTCTCATGGTGGTCAGTATATAAAGGGCCTCTAAGAAGAGCCTTGAGGCTTTTAGTGCTGCTGTGCTGGGAGGATTGCAGTCAGTTGCTTGCTATTTCTCCTTGAGCTGCTGCTGTTCCTGCCCCCTGGGTTTGTGCTGTAGAGGAGCACTGCTTGACAGAACAGGTTGTCTTTTCCTGCTTCCCTGAGTGGGAGTGCTACAGCCACTCCAAGGTTTGCTCTTCTGTGGTGTTATTTTTTCTTTTTTTTTTTTTCTTTGAAGGGGTGAGACTGTCATTGGGATTCTGTATTTAGATGTTCCTGTCTGCTGCTGAGTCCAGTCTAGGACCCTTCCACTCAGGACCTAGTTGTCTTCTGGAAGGTGTGGGTTCAGTATTAACGGATCTTCTTGTATATTTGAATACACTTGCATACTTACAAATATATATGTATACAAGCAAACACCTTCATTGTCTTCATTAGTATTATTTTCTTTTTCATTAAAATGATTCATGTTTGGTTTTTTTTTTTCCTAACTGCACAGTCTCTCTTCCTGGATTTCCTGTTGCTCTTCCATGGGAGTGTGGTTGTAGGGTTACAGAGACAAAGTTTAATGGCTGGCCTAGCCTTAAATTTTGATAAGCTTTTTAATTTACTGTTAATTTCAGACACTCAGAAACTCACACCACCCTCTGTAAATACTAGTTGTTTTTTTCTTATTTCCTCATGGGCCTGTATTCTGGAGATCTGACAAAAATAACATTCCTAGTACTTAATGTTCTCAAGATTTAAAATACTACTTTGACATTGTTTTACAGCCTTGCAGGTTTTTAGGATGTATATACTATGGACAAGGAGTCCCACAAAACAAATTTCTCCCCCAAAAAGCTAATTTCCCCCTAAATGAGCATGCTTGGTACTTGGTTGTTAGGAACACTCTCATTAATTACAGCTGTTACAAGCAGCTTTTGAGACAAACTGAAGAACACTTTCATCTATGTTTACTTAGATTCAGTGTGGTGTTATCAGTCACCTTGTCACAAGGGAAGGCATGGTTATTCC
The DNA here is from genome assembly GCF_000703405.1 of Apaloderma vittatum. NCBI lineage: Eukaryota > Metazoa > Chordata > Aves > Trogoniformes > Trogonidae > Apaloderma > Apaloderma vittatum. The sequence continues at coordinate 15,574 of NW_009704318.1, forward strand.
TCTTCAAAACTGTCATTAGCTTCAGCGAGTAGCACTGTGAAAGACAGTATTTTGTTTGTGACTGTTAAGTCTTTGACAGCAAAAGGTTTGCTTGGAGAAAACAACACAAGACACACAAGAAAACTGTGTTCTCTCTTTACTGAACAGGAAGGGTGAATCTGTTGTAGCAATTCAATGCAGTGTCATTAGGCACAGGAGGCAGCATGGGAAAACCTTTATCTTCCTGTTCTTCCTGCTTGCTGTTCTTACCACCTCCTTTTTTTGTCATTGCTAAGGCATATATTATGTATACTGGATATATTTGCTGTTCTCCTTGCTGTATCTGCAAACCAGTTGTACCCAGTTCTTAAGGCTCTATTCCTTTGGTAAATGGGAACTGTGGTCTTAAGCTTTTAACCCTGGGGCCTGTGGCATAATCTTGGGCTAGTACTCAGAAGCCCTTGTTATGCTCCACAATTATGGTACAAGAAACAAACTAAGTGCATCAATGTTTGATTTAAGACTGTAAGCTTTTTTTAAACACAATAGTCATTAGGCCTAATCTTTGTCAAAGCTTTCCATAAACAATGTGATATTAAACTCATAAGGTTCCCTCCCAGACTCTCCACACTATAGCTTGTCTCTCAGCAAGAAGTATTAGGTTCTGCTTAGTACTGCATGTAGTGAATTGCAGAACATATGAAGCCTATTTATTTCACCAGCCAGTCCACACAGCTTCTGTTTGGACAAAGCAAATTTGAGTGTGATTATGAAAGGGCATACTCCCAACCTCTTTCTGCACTGCATTCCTAGTTCAAACTTAAACAGATTTGTAGGTTTGGTCTTCGTCCCTTTCCCAAGACAATTATCTTGCCCTTTGTTGAGTTAGTAGAAGTTAAGCAATAGAAGTCATGGAGGTGACAAGGAGGACTGTAGGAAGTTCTAAGTGATATTTCCTGTTGAAAGAAGCTAAAAAAAGCAAAATTTGGTTGCCTGTGTGTCTAATAAGAGGAGAGCAAAAGAAGTGTTTGGGAAGTCAACTACACCAAGCTGGTTTTGGGGACAAAACCTAGTTCTCATACATCTGAGATGATTAAAGTTCTATGATCAACAGAGTTCTTGCCCTCTATTCTTGTAGAAGAGATGTGAACTTGCTCGTAAGCTTCAATGAACATCTGTAATTATTTTGAAAGGACTTTCATGATAGAATATTTCTTTTTTTTTTTTAAATTCCAACGTATTTCAAAAGTTTATTTAAAATCTGACATATCTGAAATTCAAAGAATACTATACTGAAATAGCTTCTTTTTGTGTTAAGAAGTTTTAACATGTTTAACAGAAGATAAAATGTTTATAATATAAATTGCTAATCATAAAGAAAGACATCTTCTTGAGTTTCTAAAATGCTACTTTTGAATCACAGAAAAGTGACTATAATAATAGTACTCATTTTCTGTTGGTTATTCCTAGACTACCTCTAAAACTGAAACACCAGACTAACTTGGATTTTTCAGAAAAGGTCTTGACTTAGCTCAGGGTTCTGTCAATTTCATAGAGAAAACTGTAACAAAGCCTATATCACAGAAAAATGTTGCCCTCTATGCAATGGATTTGCTTTCTCCCCTACTCCCATCTCCCAATAACTAAGGTAATAGACTATAATTTCTACACGGTTGGGTATTAAAGAGATTAAATTTTTCCCTATAGCTCTGTTTTACTGCACAATTGCAGTAAATGTTCTCTTATTCTAAGTGAGAGCTGTTTTGTCATAAAACCGCTTAAATGCTAGAGGAAGAAAATGTTTTTTCCACCTTTTTCACATTTCTTGTAACACTGAGGAAGTCATCACTGATGAGATTACTGAATTTAGCTATATGTCACAATATATGTGATATTCTATGAATGAAAAAAATGCAGAAAGACCTCTAGTTACTCACTTCTTAATACACAGTTCAGTCCATAGATTGCCCAAGAGATGAAGAATGGTTTTCAATGTGAAGATGTGTTCTTCTCCAGAGTTCCCAGAGGTCTAAGAAAAAACACAAAACCAACAAATTTGAATGAGGACAGCCTGAAAGAACATATAAGCACAGAAATACAAACTGGAAGAGATTACATGGAGCTATTTGCCCCTTTATCACTCTTCAAGAGCATTGTTTTAATAAGTGAAGCTGACTGCTTGGAAGGTGATGAGAAAACTGCACTTATAATATGAATGGAAATTGTCACCATACTTAGCAAACGAGGGAGTTTTAATCAAAGTTACTTTAACATGTGTGCAGAAGTATACATCTGCAATCTTTTTCACAGAATCACAGAATCCCAGAATGTTAGAGGTTGGAAGGGACCTCTGAAGATCATCTAGTCCACCCTTCATCCCAGCATCCCTAACCACTACACCATAGCCTCAAGTGCTAGATCTACTTTTTTTTTAAACACCTTCAGGGTTGGTGACTCCACCACCTCCCTGGGCAGCCTGTTCCAGTGCCTCACCACTCGTTCAGTAAAGAACTTCCTCCGAATATCCAATCTAAACTGGCCCTGACACAACTTGAGGCCATTTCCCCTTGTCCTGTCATTAGTAATTAGAGAGAAGAGACCAGCACCAGCCTCACTACAGCCTCCTTTTAGGTAGTTGTAGAGGGCAATAAGGTCTCCTCTCAGCCTCCTCTTCTCCAGACTAAACAAACCCAGTTCCCTCAGCCGCTCTTCATAGGGCATGTTTTCCAGACCTCTCACAAGCCTTGTTGCCCTTCTCTGCACCCGCTCCAGACTTTGATTTTTTCACAGACTTTGATTTTTTTATTTCAGTTTGTTGTAGTTTTCAATTGTGCCAAATTATACCTAGGAAATATATAAGATTTTAATGCTGCAGAATGAAGTCTGCTTTCTAGTAGCTAAGTCACTTTATAATATTCACTGTCAACACTTCCTGCCTATGAAAAATATTCTCTAATTTTTTTTCCAAATACACAGTAATCACAGAATAGGCAGCAAAGTAAACTCCATATACATGACAATGGTAAATTCAGAATTTCAGTTAAGTTTCAGATTTAGATAAATTTCAACTACCATAAAACATTACCAGATGCATGTAAACTATTTTCTAAAATCAAGATCACTATATCACCTTCAATAAAACATTGTTGCCATCTTACCTGGTAACTACAAAAAAATGGAGTATGTAAAACTGATATTTCATCTGAAGTACAGTTTTACCTCATCTTTACCACTTAAGCATCTGCCTTAGTCTCTATATATATATATATGAAGGTAGACATGGCACATACAGCAATACAAATAATTTGCATAATGGAACCTGTGTTTGACCAGCAACACTTGCAGTGAGCATCTAACTTTTTTGTATTCTCACTTTTAAATTTTAATGCTACAACTTCGTAACTCATATTACATTTAAAAATATATTTTTATTTTGCACCCATTTGCAATGATTAATATCTGAAATGTGCTGTTTGCTAGAGGCAGCTAATAAGGCAATGTAAACTGAAACTATTCCTGGACTGTTTAGACAAAGCACAGCTTTCTCACCTGAAGTGGTATTGTTCTTGTGGTAACAGGGATCAGTAGCGTTAGTCATGTTCCATAGCTACATATCAAGTTAGGCCTTTGAGGTACAATGAAACACACTCACTAAAAATTAATATCCTGTGAGGTGTCATTTTAATAGAATGAATATATAAATACAAAAACTTAACAAGAAAACCCCATTTCAATTCACTTGATCCTGCTTCTCTTCCAAACAATCTCTAAACTTTTTCTGATTTCAAGACTGTCCTGAAAATGGAGGAACCACCACAAAGAGCTTCAACGATCTGTGATCAGTCTTTTTGGCATATCTTATTACATGTAATGCGGGGAAAAAAATGTCAGCTGCTTTCAGATGTAGTCTATCAAAACCTGCAAGTTCTACTCTTCAAAACACTTTTTAAGAAGAAAACAAAACAGTAAGGTAACATTAACCAGGAAAGGGACTGAATTCTAACATTAGGACATTAAGACTGTGATTCTGTTCCCTTTCTTTTGAAATCTAAGATAGGCAATACCAGATGAATACAGAAAATATATTTCACTGGTACTTAACCTTTTGAAAGTATAGTTTAGTATAATTTAGTTTGTGTATTACATACCTTGCCTTTACTTAAATCTTTGACCCTACCTACACACTTCAGCCCATTTTGTTTTGGTTATGCATTTCATCTATTTTTTGAGTCTTTGGATCTCTTGCTTCTGTTTCAACACTGCAAAAAAAAAATCACTACTATTGTTTTTGATTTTTGTCATGGTTTAAACCCACTCAGTCAGCAACTAAACACGATGGAGCTGCTCACTCACTCCTATACCACTCCTGGCAGGATGAGGAGGAATAAATAAAGCAAAAGGCTCGAGGGCTGAGAGAAGAGCCAGGAAGGCTTTATCACCGATTATGGTCATGGGAAGAAAAAAGACTCAAATTGGAGAAGGCTCAGCCAGCAGCCCCAGGTCTTTTTTCAGCCTGGCAGCTCTCCAGCCACTCCTCCCCAAGCCTGTAGCGCTGCTGGGGGTTGTTGTGACCCAAGTGCAGGACCTGGCACTTGGCCTTGTTGAACCTCAAACAACTGACCTCAGCCCATCGATCCAGCCTGTCCAGATTCCTCTGTAGAGTTTATAAGGGGAAGCACACAAAAGGACTGATTAACTCTTTTTTTTTAACTGCCCCTTCCAATATTAGTATTATCAGATATAAAAAAGCATACTACAAATTCAGTATACACTCAAAAACTTCTTTGATACATTAGTCACATCCTATAAACACATTTCCTTTCTCTGTGTGACCAGGCTACCTTATGATAGTTATAAACATGTGCTATTTTTAGCAGTTCTTTTTATTTTCTACTCAGATTGTTTATAGCTCCACTCCAATTCTCAGCATGAGGTTGCTTTGCTTACAGAGAATAAGACAGATTTGTGAAAGCAGGTTGCTTACAGAGAAAAAACCAGATTTGTGAAAGCAGGTATCTCTCTCTTTGCTCCAAGATAGCTTGAAGTAGACTGAAGAGCTACAACTCTTCTGAGCCTTACGTAAACTTCTCAAGGCCTGATGCATTTAAAAAATGCATCCTATAAATTCTTTAACAACATACCAAAATGGTAAGGCACAGATGTAATTTTATAGCACGATGCTGAAAATGCAGCTGCCTGCTGATTTGTGTTAGAGGACTGCAGTAGGCAGAAGGAATGAGATCTGATATAGTGCTGTCCTTTAAAGTTGCTCCTGGACCAACTGCTTCCATTTTGTCTGGGAGGAAACCTCACTGCTAGGCTGCAGGAGTCGTCATGGGAGTAACAGAGCATTCACACAGTACAGGCACCAAAACAGAGAGTGATCCTAATTGAACAAGAAAATACACTGAAAGAATAAGACAAGAACAAGGAGAGAAAGTTCTCCTTAGGCATGTGAAACCAGCCATTGTGCAGGCAGAACAGGGTACTAGTGTGCTCCCTTCAGTGAGCATGACAACAAATGTTTACTTTTGTTAACTAGATATGCTCATGACATTACAATATTAGTACTGACAAAGAAAAACTGCAATAGGTATTGACTGACATGTGGACTAATACATTAAAAAAACCAAACAGGTTAAACATCTTCTCAGAAAGTACAGGTAAATGTTTGGAAACATAATGACAGCAGATACAAATAATCAGTGAACTAAAAAAAATGCAAAAGAGCACATTGTAGCCTGAATTCCCACATGCTACTTGCAGAGGATTGGAGCAAGAATGGAACTTTTCTGCATGACAGAGAACCCTCATTTGGATAATTATGCAATCAGAAATGCAGGGCACATCACAGAGGGCACATGCTTTGAAATGCAGACATAGCCCTTATTATAAGAGCCCCCTATTATCATTCTTTTGACAGAGTTTGGTCATCTGACAGATCTTCTCTCCTATCTTTTCCCAGAAGAACTCTGCTGAACTAGTAGATTGACATGGCAACAACGCTGGATAAATATTTAAGAGTTTTACCAACCTGTGCAGCAATATACATTCTGTGCTCTGTCACCTATGATTGTGCCTGTTTTTTTGAACACAGCAGGCAATGAAGTGGTGTGGTGCTATATGTGCCCAATCACACCAGTGTATCCTGGGTGACCAGAAGCCTTGCTTTGAATTTCAGATGAATTTTCACCAAAATGCTCAGACACAGGTTACTTCCCTGTTTTTCATAGACCACCACCTTTACATTTTGTTATCTCCTGTAACTTCCAAGTCAGTGAAAAACACTTTTCATTTTGAATTTGAATTACTACAGCCCTGTAATATCCAGAAATCCAATCTATTGTTGCATGAAACGCTGATGGCTAAGCACATTGCTAAACTCACAGCAATTCAGATCAACTTGAAAGCCCTGCAGCTAATCCCTTATGGATGTGATAATTAGATGAGATTCATCAACTGTTCAGAGTCTACTAAATTGTTAAAATAAGAACATTAACAACAATAAAAAAGACTCTCCTCACTCCTCCACACCAGTCTTTACGTATCTTTCCTGAAAAAAAACAAACTTCAAAAAAAAATAAATGTCTGTAAAGTCCTAACAATAGTCCTTCTTTTAGCAGTAAAGCATGCAATGCTTTTCATTCAGGACACTTGAAAGGCACTTTGGTGCAATATCTGATTTTCTGCAATGAACAGTCTACTCAGTACTGTCGCTTAAGTCCAATGTCTCTTCAAATCTTTCTTCCCCTAAACATCCTGGTTTCTGTGTCACTGGCATCCTGTAAGCCTGTAGTAGATGGCAATGTCCCACCTGAAGTACAGTCTTCTCTGCTAACTAAGAATACAATTTAGCTGCTCTTCTGTAGGCCTCAAAACCTACTTTTCTAGGTTTCCTTTAAAGAAGAATTACAAGAGTGGTTTAAAGGAAAAAAACCCTAACTCCTGAAACCTCATATGTTATAAACAGTGCTAGCAAAGTCTGAAAAGACAAGGAATTTTTGGCCACAGAGTCCATATACCACAGAAAAATACAGTGTTTCCAGAGAAGAATAAAAAACTGGAGAAAAAACCTGTACATACTAAAGTTCCAGATGAGTGCAGAACTTCTGGAAAACTACAGGTACAAAAGTCTCTTAAGTGTTGAGCTTCATCCCAAAATATATCTTTCATCTGTATGTAATTCCAGCTCACTAACAAAGAGCACAGCTGGAATCTCCCCTGGCTCAGAATTTGTAAATACAAGCAAAGCCGTCTCTCACTTTAATGAAACTCAAAACTAGGAAAACAAACTTAAGGTATAAACTAATGTAGGATGTCATGATTACTGCCCATTTTGTTTTCTACTCAAACCATGTAACTGTCAGTTGTAAATTGGGATGTTTTCAGATGATATGCACAGATTATTTTAAGGAAAACCAGATCAAGCAATAACTTCTGATCACTTAAATATATTTAGCCTGTACTAAAGAAACAGAAGCAACTACCTCTAATTCATTCTGTTCAACTCAGTCTGGAGAAGAAGATCCAGAAGACAGCCCAAAGTCATATTCCTACTCAGTCTGTGCTCTGCAGAAAACAAACCCAAACCCATTCATGCTGTTTTATACAAATATGAAGCTTAGAATCATAGAATCATTTAGTTAGGAAAAGACCTTTAAGATCATCCATCTATTTTCATTATGAGTTGCGTATTTTGCTAGCTAATGTTTAAAGGGCCTTAGTTCAACTAGTAAATATTTGAAGAATGCAAATATTTCAGTTAGAAAATGCAATATTCACAATTATCTCTGTGGCCAGTGCACCTTCATTTTCAGATACCATTTTGTGAACTGAAACAGACCTCACAGAAGATATACTCCAGTCCCTTATTCAGTTTAGTAGCCCTTCGTTCTCTCAGACACAGCATTCCACATGTGGCCTCACCAGGGCTGAGTAGAGGTGACAAACCACCTCCCTTGAGCTACAGGCACTACTCTCTCTAATGCAGTGTCTCTGTAGTTCTCCTGGATCACTTGATTCCATTTCCAACTTTCTATAATTGAGTTTTCTCAGAAGCCTCTTATTTATCCATGCAAACTTCCTGCTACCTTTGTTTTAATTCTCGCATGTAGAAATGGAACTTTCTTGGGCTTGGAGTGGATGAATGTTAGAAAATCAACTGGCTTTCTTAGACTCTTCTTTTCTCCAGTATTGTATTCCATGGCATTCTTCTAAGCCAATTCCTGGAGAGCTTGAAGTCCTGAAGTTCAGGGTTGTGATCCTGCCACTTGTGCCTTGTTTCCTTCTCTCAGGATCCTGAGCTCCATCACCTCATGTTCACTGCAGGCAGCCAAGGATACCCCTGACCTTCACATCCCTGACCAGTTCTTTCTTACCTGTTTGTATTAGGTACAGTAGGGCATCTTCCTCATCAGCTCCTTCATCACCTGTGGATGTCAGCAAGTTCCTCATAAAGCCCAAGGCCTCGAAACTCACGGCTTCTTCCAGTTGTTTCATGAAGGCCTTATACTTTACTTCCTATTCAGGTGATCTTACAACTTTACACGTTGGTCTGCCATTTAATCCTGACCCTTCAGTTCTCTGCTGGCTCATCATCTGTTCCTAGGCAGAGCTCCATGCATTGCAGCTGATCTCTCACACAAATAGCAACCAAAGGCATTGTGCTTACTGTGAAAAGTAGTGTACACATACATACACATACATGACACAAATACCTCCGCATTGTTCTGCAGAAAAAAATACATTTTAAGAAGTTGACTCATTTCAGTTTCAATAGATAAAAAGTTTATAGCACCGATATTTTTGCATTCAGCATGCTTTCATCATGAATCATTCCTTAAGGTGAAATATCAAACAAAAAAATCCTTCACTGAATAAGAGTGTTTATAAGAAAGAATAAATACCAACCACAAGTCAAAAATCCCATAATTCTTACTAACAGTGAATATAATCTTATTTTAAAAATTATTCCAGTAGCTTCAAAACAACTGCACAAATGGCTCTATACTGAGAACCTTTATAATGCCTGTAGCAGGCAGAACAACTTCTCTTTCTACACCACATAACCACATAACACTATTCAAAGCTAGTTTTCCTGCTTTGCTGGTTTTGACAAGCAGACTATGAAATAGATTTGCAAGACAATATACAAAATCAGGAAACTGCAGTTATTTCAGTACCCCTAATTACAATGCAGAGTTAGAAATGCAAGGACTGTCAACGTTTTTCTTCACAGAGCTCAACTATCTACCAGCTGAAAAAAGCCTTGTTATAGCAAAAGTCAACTGGATAATTACAAGTACCTCCACCACTGAATAGCAAAATATCTCATGTATATTTCATATGAAAATCTACTCAATTATACCATTATTCTTAGTAAATCTACACAAGAAGATAAGATTTAAATTTCAAATTAAAGGACTGATCTAAAGCATTGAAAATATGTTGGAACTGATTTTATGTATGGGATCTTGGTGAGGTCCAGTGAGTTTAGCTGTTACTCCAGGTGGGACCATGGACACAGAATAATAGAATGTTTTGGGATGGAAAGGACCTTTTCAGGTCATCTAGTTCACCCTCCTTGCAGTAAGCAGGGACATCTTTAACTAGATCAGGTTTCTTAGAGCCCTGTCCAACCTGACCCTGAACGTTTCCAGGGCTGGGGCTTCTACCACATCCCTGGTCAACCTGTTCCAGTGTCTCACCACCCTCATTGTAAAATACTTCTTTCTTGTATCTAGTCTGAATCTACCTTCTTTTAGTTTAAAACCATTACACACTGTCCTATCACAACAGTCCCCGCTGAATAGACTGTTCCAATCTTTCTAATAAGCCCCCTTTAAGTACTGAGAGGCTCCACTAAGGTGTCCCTGGAGCCTTCTCTTCTGCAGTCTGACCAGCCGCAACACTCTCAGCCTTTCTTCATAAAAGAGGTGTTCCAGACCTCTGATCATTTCTGTGGCCCTTCTCTGGACCTGCTCCAACAGGTCTTTTGATGCACGCCACTGTGTCTCCAAGTTTAATGTAAAATTTAAACATTAACTCCAAAGTCTTAGCACTTTTCAAAAGAGATGCTGCTAAGTAATTATCAATAGAAATGAATATTCTGAAGCATTAATCAGAATTGAATCTCCAAGTCACAACAAAATACGACACACCTCATGCTAAGTCATCTGCAAAAAAAAAACTAACCTCTAAGTCACCAGGAAAAGAGGCAAATATTCCCCTTTATTCCCTCTTTAGTATTACACTAAGACAATGGCTGGATTTTCTTAATGAGTATTCTTAATGATCCCACTACCACTTTCCAAGAGAACTCCAAGCAAAGCTTTAAAGTGTTAAGATGCCCTGGAAGAAATCTCTATGTGTTGTCGTGATGGCAACAAAGCACACCTGAAACACATACCTCGACAGAAAAAGTTTCCTTCAAAGGGCTTCCTTGGAAACGGACAAGCAAAGAGTAAATGACTGATGTTGTAAACCCTCTCTTGTTCAGAAACACAGCTATGAAGGTTCCCTTGAAGTCCTTTAGTTTTTACTCTTCTTTATCAGTAATTTCCTCTTCGCTTCTCTTTCCTGAAAAATTAAGATTAAAAATACACCAAGATGACACCAAGTTGAGGAGTGTTGATCTGCCTGAGGATAGGAAGGTGTTACAGAGTGACCTGTACAAGCGGGATCATAGGCCAAGGCCAGCTGTATGAGGTTCAGTAAGTCCAACTGACGGGTGCTGCACTTGGGTCACAACAACCCCTGGCAGCACTACAGGCTTGGAGAGGAGTGGCTGGAGAGCTGCCAGGCAGAGAGGGACCTGGGAGCGCTGGTGGACAACTGGCTGAACATGAGCCCAGGTGGCCAGAAGGCAAACAGCATCCTGGCCTGTATCAGGAATACTGTGGCCAGCAGGACCAGGGAAGCAATAGTCCCCCTGTACTCAGCACTGATGAGGTGGTGCTCCTGTGTTAAGTTTTGGGCCCTTCACTTCAACAAAGACACCGAGGTGCCAAAGCATGTCCAAAGAAGGGCAACAAAGCTGCTGAGAGGTCTTGAGAACCAGTCTTATAAGGAGTGGCTGAGGGAACTGGGGTTGTTCAGCCTGGAGAAAAGAAGGCTAAGGGGGACCTTACTGCTCTCTATAACTCCCTGAAAAGAGGCTGTAGTAAGGTGGGGATCGGTCTGTTCTCCCAAGTAACAAGGGACAGGACAAGACACAATGGCCTCACGTCTCAGGAGGGGAGGTTTAGATTGGGTGTTAAGAAATGTTTCTTCTCTGAAAGGGTTATTAAGCATTGGAACAGGCTGCTCAGGGAAGTGCCTGAGTCACTATCCCTTGAAGCATCTGGCAGCGTTTACCTTGGTTTTGATGACCTTAAAGGTCTTTTCCAACCTAAATGTTTCTATGACTCTATGATCACAGAGACTCAACAAACACTTATTCTTAATTAAGCCAAGATTGGTTTGGACTACCTTAAATCAGTTAGGAATCAGTTTCAGCTGAATCAAAAGAAGCACTCAGTATTTGGACAGGGATTTATAATGTTTAACTTCAACAGATTCAAAAGCAACTAATCACAGCCTAGGTTCAAAAATATAAGCAAGGCTTTAAATATAGTAAGCAGTAACACAACAGTTTCTTAGGCTGTTCTATGATAATAGAAGTTTTGCATAATGAATTCACAACATTCAAAATTCTAAACAGAAATACAGAATATTTAATTTAACCTACTCCTAACAGCTAAAAAGTTACAAGTTCTTATAACTACTCTCCTTCAAAATTAATGTGTTGATATTTACTTCCTGGAATAGCTGAAAATAACCCCAGACTTTGGACAAAATTGATAGAGTTAAAAGTGTTGTTTCCTACATATACATAATTCTAATCATAATTACATTAAGTTCAATGAATTTATAATTTTAATGTATGCATACAGGCACAGAGAAGCTAAATTACAGAGCAGAACACACTAGTTAAGAATGCTAATTAAAATTATTCCTTTACTATTTCCCCCTAAAATAGTGCACACCATGGATCATTAATTCTTGAGATTTTGGATTATTTTGCCTTCTTATTAAAGAATTAAAAAAAAAAAGTATATTCAGAAGTGTGGTAACAGCCTAAGGAAATATTTTTCTTTTTTTTCTGTGTTTCTTCAGCCCAACACAGAAGAGTAGGATATTAAAAAAAAAAAAGAAGCAGGTTGTCCTGGTTTGAGAGCCTCAGGCCTAAACTTCTCTGGGGGTCCTGGCACAGGGGGCAATCACAGTGGGGGGGAAGCAGCTGTGCCTATGGGTAGGAGAGGATGGGTCAGGTGACCCACATGGACCAATCACAGTGCTCCTTCCCATGTGCTCAGTATAAAAGGGCCCCTCAGAAGAGCCCTGTGCTGTTTAGTGCTGCCATGGTGGGGAGGTTGTTCTTGGCTGTTTGGTGTCACTCCCTGTGTTGCTGCTGTTCGTGTTTCCACACTGCAGAGGAACACTCTTCATCAAGATGGGTTGTCTTCCCCTGCCCTGCACTCCAGGTAGGAGTAGCGTGGCTACTCCAAAGCTCCCTTTTCTGTTTTTTTTGGACTATCATTGGGACTCTGGGTTAAGGTTCCTGTCTGCTGCCAAGTTCAGTTTGGGGTTTTTCTGGTGAGGCCCTAGTTGCCATCTGGAAAGTGTGGATTCTGTATTAGCTATTAATTGTTGAGTATCTTTACATGTTTGTATATATTTGTGTGTAGTTCAACATCTTCATTGCTATTATTAGTATTATTTCCTATTTTGTTAAATTGATTGAAATTAGACCCTCTCTCTGTAGTTGCTCTGTTATCCTCTGCTGGGAGGATGAGGAGGGGATCACAGAGAGTGTCTGTCAGAGTTCAGTGGCTGGCCTAGCTCTAAACTTTGACACTGTGGGAGAACAGGCTCTATAACATAGCACAGAATAAACTGTATAATTGCCAAATGTGAAGCCTCCCTTCAGACAATTTGAGAAAACCATCAGAATTTTTGTTAGTCTCTCAATAAATGCCATTTATGACTGAAGAGCAGGCGTACAGATTAAAACATGTTTTATTGAAACAAGACAATGCCAGCTACACGATGTAATCTATTATGCTAGTATTGTCTATTCATCTTCTGAAGTCAACTTCCACACCTTTTGTTACAATGATCTATTTTAATATAGTTGGATACAGGCAATTCAGAAATAGTGATTAGATCTCTTAGGAATGTACTCTTTCCATTGAAGTCATTGCTTAAGGAACAGGCATCATTAATTTAGAGGCCTAATAAGCTTTATTACTTTAAAATGTATTGATGAGCATACTTTCAGAAAGCTCTGTAGAAATTAAAACTCACAGTACTGTTAGAATATCAAGTTTAAGCTTTCAACTAGTGTAAGGATCAGCATCATGTACTGCTGTGACTATTTGTACTTTGCAGCTGTATACAAAAAAAAAATAAGGAAACACAAGGACTTGTTGTTTCTTAACACCAAGAGCTGGTGGGTGCTTTTTAGTAGACCTAGGCATGCAGGCAATTCTCCCAAAGTCTTTGTCCTCATATGCCTCTCCTCTTTCCCAGGCGTTTGTTTACACTTCATGAATTTTAGGGGCTGCAAAAATACATATCACAGTGAGAGACCAAGGAAGGGAGCCATTGTCTCTCTATAAAGGAATAGTAACAGCTATTAGCATTGTATTCCTCTGCATTCAGATATTCTGAGAAAAAAATACTTCACACCTGCTTGAAATTCTGCAATTATATCTTGAAAGTTTCAACCACATGGGCTTTGTTTGCATTTTCACAATATCACATCCATTTTTTCATGACACTGATTAAAATGAAATACAGACAATGCAAATGCTGTGGTAAGGGAACTCAAAGGTTTGGATGATTTTTCTTCCTTCCTGGAAAGTATGTGCATTTTCCATAATCTGTGATATGCTTAAAATGGAATATATTTTCCTAGGTGTTTTCTATATAGATTTTAACTACATAGGGCTTGAATTTTAGATGACAGTAGAAATTTGATAGGAGACTTGTGTGTGGCTGCCATTTTTAATCCATCTCTCAGAAGGAGCAAATCCCTATGAGCCTTCTTAAGGAATCATTTTCTTGAGTTGCAAAGAAATATTTCAACATCAATAATAAAGCCAAGTCTGTCACTCCAGCTGAGCACAAAGCTTTTCAAGCTTCAGAACTGCCACAGGGACACACTTCTTTTGAGGAGCAAATCCACAGTGGCATTGAGGATTTTATGGCTCCTGTGGAACAGTGGTGATTGCTGTGCTCTCTCTTTTTTTTTTTTTTTCTCTTCTTCCAGCAAGGCTGCTGCACTTAAAGTTTTTTTTTATTATTATTTCTATGTCTTATAGGAAATAGGAAATCATGGGCATTCTTCTCCTCTTTTCTTCCCTCCAAATTCAAGCTAAGTCCCACAGGCTTTTTTGTGTTTGAAAAGATTTTTTGATTTTATTTTTTTGTGTTTGAAAAGATTTTTTTTATTTTAACTCAAAGAGGCGTAACTGAGTATGGCTGATGCCCTTGAGGGGAATGAAAATTCTTTTGAAAGTAAAGACAAGTAAGTTATTTTGCCTTTTTAAGGGAATAAAGTAGTGTACAGATTAAGAGTAGTGAAGCCATAAGAGAAAATGTGAAGTCTGCACTTCCACCTAGAAAGAATATAAGAATATCCAAGCACTGAGATTAAAGGATATATGTTCTGTAGGCAAAGCACAGCATGCAACAGAAAAAAAGCTGCAACATTGTGGGTGAAGTTAATATCTTGCATGATTCTGTTGGCTTCAGTCACATTATAGCAAATTCATGTCTGTTCAGCAATTGTTAATGTCAATTCACCTTGATTTCTCTTTAAGATTTACATAGCAAATACAGTCAGACAGTTTTTGTTGCACACAAGATGTACAATAATTTAATATTTAACCTGCATGGAAAGCATTACTGTAAATCAAACACTTTTAGAAATAAAAAATCGAGAAGAAAATACAATGCAATAAAGAGATTTCACAGTTTCAGACTCTCTCTTCACTTGTTTCTCCTCTTATTTTTATGAGCAGGTGTTCAACAGAAAGCAAGTAAAGCCCCACTATTTTGCCAGTAATGAATTTCACAGTAAGAAGACATTCCAGCTGTAACTGATTAACAGGAGTGAGTCAGAGTTCATGTGCAATATTTTTAAATGTAACAGTGGTTGTGAACATACCCAATTACAACCATAAAACCAGACCCAATGTCTTCTACTGAGGCTTGAAACCTACTAAGAGGTATGAAAGGAGTCCTTTCACCAGTTCCTCTCATACACACTCTCCCAATCATGTAAATGTGCTCCATTTCTATACAAGCTAAATGCGGAGCAGCTTTCTTCACTGCTCATGCCCCCATTAGCAAAAAAACAAAAAAACCAACCCAAAACCAACTCCAGAGAAAAAAATATAACCTCATCAAAAAAGAAAAAAAAAAAAGCTTCCATGTGGGGTTTGACTGATTTCAGCCTACCAATATCTCTCTTGATACTGAAGTTCTATTTTTGAAGCCTTTGTTCCATCAGTCTTTTAATCATCTCTTAATTTACTATATGCCCTCCAACACTGGAGTGGTGGTTGTTTTTTTTACTTCTCACCTCTGACACATATGGACAATGCAGAAGGCCTCAGTAAAAGTTAGAGAGGCACCCTAAATGTACATCAAGTGCCACACTTCTCAGATTTGCTTCTTGTGAGCACTAGGGCCCTAGGCATGGATCGATTACATTTCCTATTCTCTGCACATTACAATTGATTTTCTCTCAAGCTTTTTCTTCCATGGAGCTTCATCCCTCTCACTGCTGGGTTATTTGCCTCTGTGCAAGCTTATGTGTTAGCCTGCAGGCTCCTACTAAGGCTGTTGAGAGCTTCCAGTTTCTTTTCGCCTTTCCTGTCTATAGTTGTAGCTCCCATAAGATGAAAAACTCCACCTCAGCTGCTCTGCTGGATTCATTCAAGAGCACACAGCAGCACCCTTTTCCTCCAACAGCTCTGTGAGTTGCCCGATTCAGAGCTCTTCTACCCATAATCCTGGAAGTTGTCTGTCTTAGTAAGGAGCAGCTCAGAAGCGAGCGATAAGAAAAGCAAGGAAGAGACAACTGGGCTTTCCATCTCGAAATAGCTTCTCTGGAAAAGCCATGTGATTGCCATTGAGTAACCAGTGAAGACACAGCCGATGCTCTAAAGCATTCAAGCCTTAGTAGACTTAGGTGAGCTCCTGCACTGGGTTTACGTGGCAGGTGCTGGCAGCAGTGGGGTTATAGGGGTGGCCTCTGTGAGGAGAGGCTGGGGCTGCCCCGTGCTGGGCACAGCTGGCTATTGCTGGATGGACAGGCCATATTACTCATGTTTTATGTATCTGGAGCCTTAGAGTTGCACAGTCTAGTCTTCTCTTTCACAATAGAGATGATGACACTTTCCAGCATAATTATTATAACTATTTCAGAATAAATTCTGTAGTATTGTTTGTGTCCACAACCAACTTTATAGTTTGACTGCGCTTGGCAAACCAGAATACTGCTACCGTGTGATTAATTTATTCATGGAAAAAATTGTCCCTAAACAATCCATCCTTACACTATGCAGTCATTAATCCAAATCGTAATCCGATTAAAATGTCACTCCTCCTTGCTGATCAAGTTCATGAGCCCTCTTAATCTGCACAACTTTGAAACTTTTTATATTCTTGTTTTTTTTGTCATTGAAACACAGAGTTAACTGAGTGGATCTGCTCCAGCACCGGTGATAGGAGGGATTACAATTGCAAAACTGAGTATATACTTTTTTTTGGTGATACTTCTGTTCTTTACTCTTCTTCCTACAGATACCAAAGAATATCCTCTATTATGTGTATTATCCAACAGTGTAATTCCTTGCATTTTACAGAAGTTCTTACCTTCTAAAAAAGTACCCTTCCTAAACCACTATCATGTTTGCCAAAAAATGACATCTGTAAGGCAGTATTCCAAGAAGTTGCAAATGTGGGGATTTTAACAGCCCTCCCTCTCTACTTGAACTCAGCTGAGTTAGAAAGAAACACACAGTCTGTGAAAGAAGTTTCCGAGAAGCACATCTTTTTTAGAATCCATTCTTGAAAATACTTTCTTCGTGCCTTGCACTTCTGCAGTAAGTTAGTTCTTCCATGATAAAGCTTGCAGCTGGAAGCAATTAAACACTATAGAGCTATTTCTTACTAGAAACTGTGGTTTTAAAGGTACAATAAATAAAAAGTGCAGTATTAAAAACCACAATATTAACATAATACAGAGACCCTATTTGTATCTGAAATAAAGTTACCCTTCTTTTCAATTAACTGCCTCTCCTGAGTCAGGATATGAGCATATAAGCATATGCCTTCAGCAAACAGGGATTATGATTAAATTTAGAATGAAAAACTTGAACATTTTTCTTTGTGTATTCTCTGCAAAGTAACTTTTACCAAACATCAGAAATAATTGCTCTGAATAAAAACACTGAAGAGGCTGTTTGAAATCAAAATTTAAAACACAGGAGTTAGAGACGGAAAAGCCTGCTGCTTTGTCTATGTTTAAATATCTCAAACAACAAAGATTCTGTATTAATATTCCTTAAGAAATGAGTCCATTGTCACTCAATTTTTTCCTTATTAACTCTAACTGTAATTTATTTTATAATCCTTTGACTATAAAACTTAGAGTCAACAAGGCAATGCTATGCATGAATAACATCTTTTTATGAAGGGTATTAGGGATCAATATTCCTTAATCCACTGCCACCCCAGAGTGATTAATTATAGCCATGTCTGTGTTCTGTCAAGAGCTAGTGGTAGGTACACATATTTATCCCATTATAAATTAAGTAAAGTTAACAGAATGATAATAAAAGAGGTCATGCAAGTTTAAGACATATTTCCCACTGAGGAGTAACATCCCAATGGGAAAGAAGAAAGGCTTTTCAGGATAGAAGCTCACTCTTATAGAAATAAATTGAGCAGCTGACTCCTTTAACAAAGATGCATCTGCATACTTAAGAGAATTTTACAATAACCAGGGTGTTCCCTACAGTAGGACAGGAAAAATCAAGCTTCAGAAGGAAATGTTCTCTTGGACTTCTGAAAGCCTTCACAAAGAGACTAGTAGTATGAACTAATACATTTCATGAAATAGGAGTAATCTGAGCAAATCTTACAAAACAGCGAAGTTAGCTGAAGGCAAGATGCAAGCGTTGTTACTGAGGATATCTGGTAGAAACCCAGGCTTTTGGGTAAAACCCCTGACTAAGGCTCTCAAGTAGGCTGTCTAAAACAAACGGAGTTTAAGGTATTCACACAGACTGAACTTGGGTTCTTTTAAAGATCTGATTCAATAAAAGCAATGACATACTTCTAACTTTCTTAGTCAACATGGGACTGCATTCCAAAACCAAGTTTAAAATCAGGGATCTGCTACAATTAAGTGGAGATTAAAAACTGTGAAAACATAACTGATCAGAAGAACAATAAATAACGGATAAGAAAGCATGGCAGTAATCCTGGGCTGATGCATCAGTTAACATGAATCACAGTAACTGTGGAGCGTGGCTGTGAGAGGATTACAATTCTTCCATATTCAGGCTTTCCATGAGTCTTCCCAGTGCAAGTCATAGGATGGAGGGGCAGTGAAAAAAACTGTTCTGTCGATATATTCAATTCACTAGTTTTATGAAACCTTCTAGGAAGTCAGTTCACAACTAATTTTGAAGAAATCAAAATTTATTGACTCGTTCACTAAAACAGTGGTCTGAGTCTCATGTTAGCAAACATCTTTCTTCAGATGTAAATTAGCCAATTCACTTGACAAAGGCTGCAAGTCATCTGAAGGTTGAGATGCCTCCACATTTTACATCATATTATTTCTAGCATTTCAAGCTTTATAGTACACAGACTTTATACTATCATTTTAACAGCAGTTTATATCACTCTAGTTGGACCAGAAAACATTTGAGGAGCGGGAACCATCTTTACTGATATCACAGAGAAGTTCAAACAGATTCTTGAACATAATAAAAGCAATAGCATCAGGTTTTTGTACACCAGTAATAGCTATTCACACAAGCAACTCACCACCAGAAACAAAACCAATAATTTTTAAAAATCTATGGAAATAGTAGAACTGTATTTGAAAGCTTAAGATTTTTCAGAGCAACTCAACATTTTTACTTGCCAACTCACATTTTTGTGAGCATTTTTAAAATCTCACTTTCAGTAGGAACACAAATTTTAAGCCATTTTCCTTTTAGCCTCTTCTCCCTGGATGGTAAAATATTACTATTTTCACAATGGTAAAGGCTACCATGGTCTTGCATGTCCTGATTTGAGACGGGTTGAGAATAACCACTGGACTCTTTTCCCCTTCCCTTGGCAACTGCTTGAGGCCACTGTTACAAAGATGCTAGGCTATGTGAGGATATGGCTTGACACCATTTAGATATTTGAAAATTCTTGTCAGATCATTTCTTTAATTGGGAGATTGGGATGAATTATCTAAATTATTAACTGACAAAACCAGGTAGCATTTTAAAAATTCATCTTTAACTTGTTAGGGCAATATAACTGAAATATTAGTTTTTTACTCCCAATATGCATATGCAGTTGAGCTGTAGAGAGCTAAGTTTCTTCCCTAAGAAAGACAGAAATCAAGAAATCTTACTGGTTTCATTTAATTTTTAAGACTGCCTATTAAAATTTCACCATCCTGTGTCTTACATATGTCTAAACAAATACACTAAAGGACAAAATCTCATAACATATTGCACCATTGAATTAAAGAAGATATACCATCCTTCATCAACTGAAGACTTAAACGTATCATTTTAAATGCTAACTTTTACAGGTGCGCCCACAAAAGTTGCAGATCATCAGATGAGAGCCTCAGCACTTTAGAGACCAAGTTTGACATCTCATAACCAAGAGACGTGGTGATGAAGACAGGAGGAAGGTGATGAAGACTAGCAAGGAGATAGACTCAAGTTAACATCATAAATCAATTTCCTGCTGGAATCAATGTCCTGCTGGAAAGCAGCCCCATGGAGAAAGACCTTGGAGTCCTAGTGGACAGTAAGTTGTCCATGGGACAGCAATGAGCCCTTGTGGCCAAGAGGGCCAATGGGATCCTGGGGTGCATTAAGAAATGTGTGTCCAGCAGGTCTAGGGAAGATCTTTTCCCTCTCTACTCTGCCCTGGTGAGACCACACCTGGAATACTGTGTCCAGTTTTGGGCTCCCCAATTCAAGACAGACAAGGACCCACTGGAGAGAGTCCAGTGGAGAGCTATGAGGATGATCAAGGGACTTGAACATCTCTCCTATGAAGAGAGACTGAGAGAACTGGGGCTGTTTAGCCTTGAAAGGAGATGGATGAGAGGGGATCTTATTGACGTATATAAATATCTGAGGGGTGCGTGTCAAGAGGAAGGAGACA
>NW_009704318.1:36157-37103 GCF_000703405.1 Apaloderma vittatum
GGGATCCTGCTCTGGCAGGGGGTTGGACTGGATGATCTCTAGAGGTCCCTTCCAACCCCTAACTTCTATGATTCTATGACTTCCAACCACTTTAGCACTTGGACACCGAAGCCTATGGCTGGCTCCCTCCATCTTTCAGACTTAAACACAATAATATGCCTGAGGAATTTGTATTCCACACAGGAAGCCAAGGTCCTGAAATTGATCTGGGATAAGACTGAGTGTTGCAAGTTAAAACTCCTCTCTTTTTTTTTTTTTTTTTTTTTTGTGTGCATGGCTTATGTATTCTTGGATTATAAACTCAATACTTGTTTATAAGCTCTGTGCATAGACAGTGGGTAGCGTAAACACATATTGAAACCAGTACTTAACAGTTCTATTATTGGGAAGGAGAATAATTATGAGCTGCCATATGAACAATACATATATAGGGACAACTTGGATTTCAACACATCTCTAGATTATCTGTGATTTAGATAGCATGAAATACAACTTAGATGATACAGTGATTCACTAGACAAGACCACTGGGACTAGATTCTTTTCTTAGCTCCAAGTGCTCATGGATTTCAGTAAGTCACCTAATCTCTTCTTGATTCAGTGTTTCCTCTGAAACAGGGTTCATTATACCGTTCCTTCCATAAGGAACTTTGAAATAAGTCAGATCTAGAAAACCTCCACATTCAATAGCTTTAGATGCTTTTTGCTTTTATGATTTTGGGCAGTTCTCTGACCTTACTTTAAGTAAACCATGATATCCTGCAGCAAAGAGCTGCACAGTTTCACTAAATGTATTGCTAAGAAACATTTTCTTTTATTTAGTATGTATGTTTCTCCTGATTTTACTCATATTCCCTGATCATATGCAAAAAGGCAACAGCGTTGACTTTGTTTTTAACAGGATACGCACATGGAGACACATTATCTCCAACTGTGAAGCAGATGTT